>NW_025767204.1:40000-172500 GCF_003918875.1 Haliotis rubra | reverse complement strand
TGTTTACCAAAGAATTGAAAAATTGTATATTTATATACTTATCCTATCTCACGGTATGCACCATCTCTCTCTTCTACGACCATGTGTGGAAACGTGCTGTCAGCTAAGCTGAGTCAAATCTAACTGGCCTCTGACCCGCCCTGACCTCTGCCTGCACCCCGACATCAATGCCTGTCAATCATCCATCAAAGCGTGCGGCTCGCCTAAACGATCACATGACCACCTCTACTTGTCATTCTCGTCTTGGAGCTTCCAGTAATCTGTGATGTGGGGCAGGTCGGGTGGGTCCTAACGTGTGAGATAGGACAAGTATATAAATATACAATTTATTATAAAACTTTCAAATTTTTAAACCTATCCTATCTCACGGTATGCATAATCCCACGGTTGGTAGGCGGGTCGCAGATTACCCGGTTACTACTACCACCGGGGAAAACGCATAACTCAAGGAGGCCAGGAGAAAGCACCAACTCCTGATATGCAAACTCCAAACTTGAGATGTTTTTTTTTTTGTTTTTCACGTAACCCCTTGGCTTACACAGCACAAAAACTCTAAGGAGTGGGCGCTCCCGAGTTAATGTGTTTTTCAGCCGCAACTTTGGACAAGCAAAAGGACGCAGTTGGGCAAGTAGGCCCCGCCACCCCGCGATTTATCAGGTGACCCCAGTGAATTAAAGTCGAGGACCTTAATCTGGACAGTCCCTGCTTCGAAACTATCCCCCACAGACACACGCTGGAAGGCGGTGAAAGAAGGAATAGCCCGGGTTGCTCAACTAGTTTAACGTTCAGTACCAATCTCCCTAACTTACCAAAGGTGAGAAAGGACTTAGGAGCAGAACGCTTTGAAAACCATACAGGTAATCGGGATCAACACTTCACTGACGTGATTGCTCAAAGAGTATAGAGGTAAGTAAGCGGAATGTCGACCTTCTCTACATGTAGTACAGGACTTGCCTCATAGTCTTCTCGCCATGGTGTGACAGTACCAACACGTCCTAGTTCTCTAGGTGAGAAGGGTCTAGACCCAGGTCAAAAAGTACCAAGATATGGATAACATCGATATCTTTTATTATGTACAGAGCAGAACCGAACGAAGAAGGATTGCTTTATCTGCGAGCACGGGCCGAAGACAGTTGCTGTGCCAGAACCAAGGGGCCGAATTGATGTAGTCCTTCCACATCTGTCAGTGAGAGGTCCCGTAGGTAGTGTGATGAGAACACAGTATCCGATCTCCAAAAACAGCCCTCCATGATGGACTGAAGGGAACAGTTCCTGTGAAGAGCCATGGTTGACGCAAGAGCTCGGGTCTCATGAGGCTTGGCCACAGCTGGCGGAGGTAGGTTAGCAAAGGTATAGGCACGCAGGATCGTAGTTCTCATCCAAAAAGCCAAGGTAGTACGGGAGACTTCTGAAGTTGAGGCAGTAGATATAGGGATGAACAGTCTCTTAGGTAGTCTTCAACAATCCTGCGAGGCAGCTAGATAAATCCTCAATGCTCGAACTGGGCATAAGGAAAGATCTTCCGTGTCTTCTGGTCCCAAGATGGTAGACAATGGTGGAATCGTAAAGATGCGATCCAGTTGTCCTGGTAACTGATTCTTGGCCAGGAAATCCCACCGCAGACCAAGGAAAACTTTCGCATGTCTAGTCTTTTCAAATCGTACTCGAGACACATCCAGAGCATGAAACTCAGAGATACGGGCCGCTGTAGCCAAGGCCAAGAGAAAGAAGGTCTTGAAGGAGATATGTTCAAAGTCTTTATCCTTCAAAGGTTCATATTCAGCCGAACTGAGATGAGCAAGTACAACAGAGAGATCCCAAGCTGGAGGCCGGAACTTCTGGGATTGATCAGCCAATTTGAAAGACCTTAGGAGAGATTGGAGTTCAGGAACAGTGGAAATCTTCACACCCGAGGCTGTAGCAATAACTGTGTTAAGAGCAGCCAGATAGGTAGATAAAGTTGATCCTTTAAGTTTCCTGGAGGTCCGGAGATGTTGAAGATATTCTGCCACCATCTGCGGGGATGCCGTAGTAGGAGACAAGATGCCCTTCTTCCTGCAATAAGCTTCAAAACTTTTCCACTTGTCATCGTAGAGTGACCTGGTAGAAGAACGATGAGCTGTAGTGATGGCAGTGGCAACACGTAAAGAATAACCCTTAGCCGTTAATGATTGATGTAGATGCGTCAGCGGAGACCAATGGAGTTGATCGGAGTGTTGATGAACCAATAGATCGGGTCGATTGGGGAGCGGCACGGGATCTGGTTCGGCTAAGTCTTGAAGATTTACGAACCAACTTCTGGCCGGCCAGTAGGGCGCGACCAAAAGCAGAGTTATCCTTCGAGTTGCACGCAATTTCACCAGAATGCGAGGAAGAAGGGCCACTGGCGGAAACGCGTAAGCGTGCAGATCTTCCCACGGAATGGCCAGAGCATCCAGGTCCCAAGCTAGAAGGTCCGGTATTGGTGACACAAACCGAGGTAGCTGATGATTGAACCCGTGGCGAAGAGATCTACTTTGGAAGGCAAAGAGTCTGAAACACCTGGGGATGTAATTTCCATTCCGTTGGAGAGGGACAACTGTCGAGACAGAGCATCTGCGATGACATTCTTCACCCCCGGAATGTGGTTGGCCTGCACCAAGATTTTGAGAGAATCCACCAGGTTGAAGAATCGGTGTGTCCACTGTAGAAGCCGTCGAGACCCTGTTGACCCCATTCTGTTGATATGCCACACCACCGCTGCGTTGTCTGATCTGACCATGAGAGAGGTTGATTGTAGAACATCCTGCCAGTGACTGATTGCTAGAATCACTGCCCTGAACTCTAGAATATTGATGTGAGAAGCGTGATCTTCGGAAGACCACAGCCCTGCCACTTGTAGATTGAGAAGGTGAGCTCCCCACCCGTGTTCCGACGCATCCACATACAGGTGGTGAGATGGAACAAACGGCTCTAAACAGACTCCGTTGCAGACATTCAATTCTATCATCCACCACTGTAGATAAGGACGAAGCTCCAGAGGTAGAGTGATCAAAGCACCGGGATTCCCCACTCTGATGTAAGGTGCTAGGAAATAGCTGTAACGAACGAAGTTGTAGTTGACCCCTGAGGGTCAACGCCTGAGCCAACGTCAAGAGGCCTAGGAGTTCCTGCCACTGACTGAGCGTCCTGGCTTGTGCTAGAGCTAGGGAGACCAACCGCTGTATCTGCAGAAACGATCCCTCAGGACAAACATTCTGTTGACCTGTGTGTCGAAAACAGCTCCGATGAAGGGAAGTCGGCGTTGGGACTAGTTCCGATTTCTGCAGATTGATTAACCATCCTAATTGGCGAAGATGCTGTATCGCAAACTGCATGTGACGAACCAGAAGGGCATGATCGTTCTGTGCCTGAATGCAGTCGTCGATGTAGGCTTCGAACACTGTCCTCTTGCGATGAACAAAACTGGTGATAGGCTTCGTTACCCGGAAGAAATTCCAAACTGGAGAACACGCCATTGATAGTGGATGTCCTCGAAGATGAACAGAAGGAATTTGCGATGCGCAGGGAATATCGGGATGTGAAGGTAGGCATCCTGAAGATCCAAACTGACCATGTAGTCTCCCGGCTTGATAATTATCTTGAGGAGTGCCACCGATATCATGCGAAAATGAGGCGGGGGCTGCAGAAATGTCTCGTTGAAAGTCTTCATGTTGAAGATTAATCTCAGTTTGTCCGAATCCTTCTTGGGCACCAGAAAGATTGGAGAATAGAACCCTGGATTGGTCGGGGCTGGACCCAGGGATTTGATCGCAAGTTTCTTGAGTAAAGTGTCTATCGTTGATCGCAGAACAGCCGATTGTTGTTTGGCATACATTCTGCGATCCGGAAGTATTGTGAGCGGAGGTTTCCGATGACTGGTAACTGGAATCCCTTGGTTAACATGGACAGGACGTAAGAGTCTCCCAAAATTGTCCAATTGGGAGCATAGGTCCCAAGTCGGCCTCCTACTGGGGAAATCTGAATGGAGGTGGAAGTTCCCAGTCGCCTTTCAATGTCAACAAGTCATTGCCTATCACGTCTCTGTGAGGTGGGCTGGTCGGTAGTGGAAGTCGATCGTGGAGCAGTGGCAGTTCTTCGTTGGCGACTCGATCGTCCTCTTCCGTAGGAACCCCTCCCACGAAAAGAAGCTGTAGAACCCGAGCGAAGGTCCGGATTAGTAGGGACATAGTGAGCTGGTCGTCGCTGTCTCATTGATTGCTCCACTTGTAGTCGCTGGAACCTCAACAATTCGACCAAGACTTGTAGATGGGCATCCTTCCCTACTCTTTCGGCTACTTCCCTAATCGCCCCGTTGAACAGAGAATTGCCCGACCAGGGTGGGCGAAACAGGTCCGTTCTGAATCTGTCTATCCAGGATGATAATTGTAACGGTCCTCTACGCCTCATAGCCGTGACATAGGAGAAGAAATGAGCCAAGAGATCTAGGATGGTTTGGAAGTGTTCCTGCAATAACACCATAGCCGACCAGAAAGGGCAAATAAGCTCTCTGTTTCGTCCCCAACAGCGTGATATCATCATCTACTGGAGGAGAGGCAATCATAGATGACAATCCATGTACATGAGCCGATGCCAAGTTGAAGCAAGGCGCAGCAAAACCATTTTTAATCTTCCTCAAACTAGCAAAACCCTCATCCAGGAAGTACTACGCTGTAACTTGAGGTTATCAGCAATCCAGATAAGTAGCTGAGGTGAGTCAACAGCATCCACACTCACATCCGAAGGAGACATACTTCCTGAAGACATAGACGGCGTTGTTGAACGTAGAATCTCTTGCACAGGCACCGCTGGCGTAGTCGAAATCCCTGATGACTGAGTAACAGGAGATGACACTGGCTCCTGATGCTGTATAGCTGATGCTACCGCCAACACAAAGGCATCAAAGTCCATAGGTTGAGACGTTTCCCCCTCAGACACCGGATTCCAGGAAACCGGCAAAACAGATCTCGCCGTCGAAACTGTAGCAGAAGGAACTGATGAAATTGTAGCAGCCCCAGAGGGAAGATGAGGTATGTCACGCAGCAAGGATGAACATACAGCTGATTGAGTCACGCCCACATGAGATGATGGCACTTTAGACTGTACCGTACCAGGAACACCATAAGTAAGCGTTGAGCCAGGTGGCCCATGAGTGAAACTCGCAATAGGAATCCTTGGAGTGAGCGTTGATCCAATAACACTATGAGTAAGCGCCGAACCAGGACAGCCGTGAGCGAGCGCTGAATTAAAAGCAGCATGATGAAGCGTCGAACTAGTAGGGAGCATCGAACCGGAAACGCCGGGAGCAAACGCCGAACCAGGAGGAAGCGTCGAACCCTGAACACCAGGAGCAAGCGTCGAACCGGGTGGAAGCACCGAACCAGGATGAAGCGCCAGACCGGGAGTGAGTGCCGCACCGGGAGTCCTAGGAAGGGGTGCCAAACCGTGAATACCATGAGCAAGCGCCGAGCCAAGACCAACATTAGTGAGTGCCAAACCGGGAATCCTGGGAGGAAGCGCCGAACTGGGAGCACCATAAGGAAGCGTCGAACCAGATGCAAGCGTCAAACCAGGACCACTGGGAGGAAACGCAAAACCATGAAGCGCCGAACCCGGAGTAAACACCGAACCAGGAATACCAGGGTTAAGCGCCGAACCAGGAGGAAGCGCCGAACCGGGAAAACAAGGGTTAAGCGCCGAACCAGGAGGAAGCGCCGAACCGGGAATACCAGGGGTAAGCGTTGCACCGGGAGGAAGCGCCAAACTGATAGTAAGCGCCGAATCCATCCAAAGCGCCACACTGGAAGAGAGCGGTGCTCTGAGTAGCCATGTGGGATCCGTGACAAGCGACGCTCTGCCCGTATATAACTGTCCTAATGAGAGCGTCACTCCCGAGGTAAGCGCCGCTCTGGTTGAAAGCGCCGCACTGACTGTAACCGTCACTTGTGATGTAATAGTATGAGTAGTCGCCACCTCCGACCCATTAAGGCGTTGAGTCACATTTACCAACAAGGATGGCCGTGGTTGTATGTCAGATGTAGACAAAACAACAATACGTGGAGGTGACGAATCTTCCAAAGTAATAGGACTAGACGAATGGGGTCTGAACAGTTGAAGCACATTCTCGCTCAGATAAGAGTCCGATGACTCGTCCAGAAAATCTTCTTTAGGAGATTTGGATTTAGAACGTATTGCAGATTTTATTCGGCGATCTAATTTAGAACACTTCGGCTCCGATGGACCTTCCGATGGATTCCTCCGATCTCTTTCTGCCTTGCGCCTGCTAGCTACCTGACGATACTCTGAGAATGCATCATCGTCCAGGTTAGCACATAAACTACAACGTTTAGACCAATCGCATCGTTCATGGCAATCCACGCAAGAGTTATGAGGGTCCGCTGCCGAATAGTTACTATTGCATCTATCACAATGTTTGCGTTTCTTTGAAGCGTGACGATTTGCTTTCCCCATAGTAGAAAACACAAACAAAAAAACTCTCTTAACCACAACACACGTCCACACAGCGTGGCAACAAGAAAGAGAATGACAAGTAGAGGTGGTCATGTGATCGTTTAGGTGAGCCGCACGCTTTGATGGATGATTGACAGGCATTGATGTCGGGGTGAAGGCAGAGGTCAGGGTGGGTCAGAGGCCACAACTTAGCTGACAGCACGTTTCCACACATGGTCGTAGAAGAGAGAGATGGTGCATACCGTGAGATAGGATAAGTTTAAAAAATATATATTAAAGCTCTCAAAGGGTTCAAGATTACTTAATGACAAGTGTATTTCTAAAAATGACAAACTTGAGATTTGTACTAAATGGGAAATGATATTCAATGATTGTGAATTTGATTGGCACAAAATTTTCAACTTCTATTGACATGTATTGAAAGATGTTAAAGGTCACATGCAACGTAAAACACAACTTTGCAGATTCTGATACCTTTCGGTATGGACTTACCGAAACAAAGCGTCAAAAATGCAAATTCAACTTATAAAGTTGAAAAATAACGCGATGAAAAAAACCCCGCAAAATCGGAGTTCAAACGTTTCACTTATTTTCCCCCGACTTTTCGGGGGAAAACGGGTTTCAACAGCTGGGCTGCGCTCATAGCAAGTGCGCAGTGAAATAGGTTCGCGCAGCTTGGAAGCGGGTTGTCCGGTGAATACTCGGTGAAGGCTTTGGTGTGAGCTATTATTCTAATGTTTTGTTGATATCTCACAGGCGCGAGCTTTTTATATGTTATGACAGTAAATTAAATGTTTATATAATTTCACCACACATTCTTCTTACCGAGTCACTTTCTCAGTTCGATACTTAAAAGCAATGTCATTATTTAGCGTTGACAGAATTTCTAACTGTGATATAGATATGTCGTTGTCACAGACAAAACTCAATGTCTTGTTTTATTGACACCTGTGTGTCTGCCTGCCTGTCTGCTAATGACAATATTTAATACACAGCTGTTATCACTGACCACATGCAATTTGAACTTAAAGAACCACTAAACTTTGTTTTTTGTTACTCTTTTAACCATTACATATGAAAGATTTGTGGTTAGTCTTATGCGGAACACCAAATTTATTCTTTAAAAACTTGTGGTTAATTAATACTGAGCGAAAAAAGGTCGATTTAAGTCAATTAAAGGTCGAAATGAGTAGTTTTAATGACGGGGTTTCATTTATAACGATGCCAGTTAGTGATTTATGTATTTGTACCCCCTAGGGTTTATGTGACCTTTAACACCAATCAGGCTATACACCATAAACAAAATGCATTGATTTATGGCCCGAGTTCAGTCTCTGTCACATTATGTAATTACACAGACAGGCAGGTGTGATAGTTGAACACTTGACATGTTATGATGTCTGTTGATTGCAAAATGTTATACACAAACAATGAGCATGTATTTACAAAACCCAACATCTCTACATATACACACACAATAAGCCGTGAGGGCATACGCAAATGAACCAGCCGTTACACTTGAGTGCACACCCACCCGCTCTGACTGGGTTCGGTATCCCGGCTGCTTCGTTTCTTGGGAAGTAAACCGAAGTACACAATATTGCACTTTTGATTTGCGATTGTACGCTTATAATTTTGTTTATATGTTTTTTCATAACCAGCAATGTATATTATATGTCATGAATAAGTGATAATTGTGTTTTAATTATGTTTGATTTTTTGGTTGCATGTGACCTTTAAACTTCTTTATTTTCAATACACATTTCTGCAAATAGTTATTTATACTAAAATATAATTATTCAAAATGAACCTGACTGACAATGATTTGTCTACCGTTAGTTTGCAATGATGTTTCTGAGAGCATTTGTTGTGCTTATTAGGACTGTTGTGAAAGCATAAAATTCTGGAATGATCTCGAAATCAATTAATAATTATTTACCATGAAAAATAAACATTACAAAATATTTGATTTGGTTTGGTACATTACATAATGATGTATTACTAAATCAAATCATTATCTCTGCCAAAAATTCAATTCCAAAATTCATTAAATATAAAATGGCATCAAAAGAGATATTTTCTGTTCAAAACTTTATTTTCAAGGGAAACAATGAAATTGATAAATTCAGTCTTAAGTCTTAAATGGAATTCACTCATGCCAATATTCAGCAACAAATTATAATTACATCTTTACACCTTTTCTGTGTTTGTTGTTACTGTATACCTTTGACTATGGGAACAAATAAAAAAATACATAAAAAAACATGGGAATGTTAAGATACAATATGAATACACTTTGTCAAACTGATTTTAAATCATAGCTTTTGTGCAAAGAGTAACAAGAGGGCACAGAAATCTTCATTCTTTTCCGTTTCAATGGTGCATTAAATCACCAGAAGTGTAAACATAAGAGAACATACCGTTAATCCTAAAGCATTTGAGCACAAGTTACATAATAATGACTAAACCGAAATCTTTCACTCACTCCCTACTCTTAAAGCTTTCAATACCTTGTAATGCCATGAATTAGAAATGGTACCCTGGTACTTTTCAGTGACTGAGTTTTGCATTTGACAGCAAAGACTGAAATCATAAATTCCTAATAATAATAATCATAATAATGTAGCATTCATCAGTCCTTTAATGTTTGTATGATGCTGCACCTTTCTTTTTAATTGACTCTGCATTATAACTAACATCCCAGTCTACTCCAGCTGTACCATAAACTAGTTACCAAGACTGACTACCTCCTGGTCACCTGACTCAACATAGGGATTTTTTCCTGGGGATCTATTTTCACCTATAGATCCAGCACTGTTGTATGACATGGGATAACAGATGTGCCCAATTGCCTAATTAAATGCTAAATCTAAAAATTCAACAGTGCCCCTGCATACAGTTCAGATTGCTCCTCTTCACAGCAAGAATAGGCATCAACTGAATTCCGAGCTTTTCCTCAACAAAGTGTTGATCTGGACTGGGGGGCAACCGAACATGGGATGGTATGGTGAACAACATGTAAACATATGAAGTTATTTATACACACAAACATTTGTTTTTAATGCCATAATATAAATAATAACTGCATCCATGTGTTGATGTTTTCTGAGTAACCATGAAGGGGTGCACAAAATAGACACAGATGTTGATTTAACTTAAAAATGCCTTATTTGACAATTGAGGTTAACATGTAACATCAAAACAGAAAAGTCTAACTACAGTATATAACACTGCCAAAAAGAAGCATACCTGTTAAGGTGTCATGACAGAAAGATGTGAACTGTCAAATACATTGATTCACTCAATGGCAAAATAACAAATACATCTTCAGCCATGCATGTGCAAATGAAACTAGCAAAATATCTCTATAATCCTAACAAAAGTGGGGTCAATTGTCTGATTGTGACTATGGCATACAGTGTTCATGAATTACTACCAGTTTTGGTGGTACCAACGGTTCACAAAAAAGCTGAGCCTATATTGCCTGACCAGTGAGTGGGAACCTGCAAGTCCAATACATCTGTTCTGTGTTTGTGGCTCTGCCCTAACGTTGATATGTTCCAACTTACACCAACAATATTTTCCTTCATATCAAGCATCAGGAAGATGCCTTTACATCTGTGACCTTAACCATGGACATGACCTTTATAGATTATTATTTCAGATCCCATATATATTATTTGTTATTTATCTTCCCTGATATTAGGGATGGTGAGTTAAGACTTATGACAATTATTGTTCCCATTTCAATGCATAATTGGTAGTGTTGGGGAATTGGTTAAAATTGATCATTGGTCCATTACAACCGATCAGTCATCGAAAATAATTGGTTAGGATCATTTATCAAATGTTCCTGTTACCTTTGTTAATGCACAAAATAATTTACAAAAAAAAACATGTAGTTCTTTGGGTTTTGGGTTAAATTGCACAAAATGCATTTTCATACTTCACATATTTAAAGGATGGCTAGTATGTGAGGAACATAAATTTCCAGGAGTCTTTAAAGGTCACATAAACCCTAGGGGGTACAAATACATAAATCACTAACTGGCATCGTTATAAATGAAACCCCGTCATTAAAACTACTCATTTCGACCTTTAATTGACTTAAATCGACCTTTTTGACAACAGTGCACAATTCTCACCCGCGAACGAAATTTCAACCAATCAGAGCGGCGCGCCTCTGTGACATCATATGAGGAATAGCTTTGAGAGCCGATGCAGAATTCATCTACATTTTAGGGGGTAAATTATCGTGTTTACAGGCTTGTATAAACCTGAAATCGTGACAATTGTTGTGGAAAATGAAAGCTATATGTTCTCACAATCTACTGTCATTTAATTTTGTGTCCTGCTTTGCCTAGTTTCCGAGTTACAACTTGTTTTCATAGACGATTCTGTCAAAATCGCTTGGTGTCGTTAGGCCCTATTTGTATAATGACTGATCCAAATTGATCCCATTTCTGTGTTGTTTTACCTCGATATTTAATCATGTCATGTAAAAATCTGTTTGTATTCTCAAAACAGTGTCGGCCCATAAGTTTTCACATGCAATACAGCAATTAATACTCCCTCGTTGTAACCCGTGTTAGGTGGTATAAACCTACACATGTTATTTGTCATCATTCACTTGATGGTCAGTTAATGAATTTATAACAGGTATAATTAGTGGTAACACACTTAGATTACCCGACAAAGGTTCCCATTTGGCATTTCTTGTGTCTGGAGTAAATATTCAACATTATAAACATCGATCAAAGGATTAACAGATAACACGCTGATTGATTAATTACTTTTATCTTACACAGCGGAATTGTCAAAAGGTAGTGTTTATGTATGTAGATTTACTAATCTATACTGAATACACTCTGTTGTGTCGGTGTCTGCGTAAAAACAACGTCCTTCTTTCAAAGGATTAACCGGCAATACATTGATTGATTGCCCATTATTGGCTAACTAAATTACTGTTTTTTAAAGAAAGGCGGACATTATGCAATTAGTTGCCAGGTGTGCTATCTTGGGTGACCAATGAGACTATACACCAATACCTGAAAAGATTTATCACTTTTTTGTATATTAAACTGTTCAAAGACACATCATTTGGAACAGTTTTGTGGATATTGATGGATACATTCCTCGAACAAGGTAATGGCCTGATATTGTTCCTATAACTTTAATCTGTTTTAATTTTAATATTTGCATTTTGTTTTTATTCATTTGTCGTAGCATTCAACAGAATCATTGTTCGCCGTGAAGTGTAATGAGACAGACAACATGCACTAGGGTGTGTGTGCGAATTATGATTCACATTGGCAAACTATAAAATGTCTAGATATTACAGTTCTGTTATAAATTCACTATAAGTATCAGCAGATCGTCTGCTTTTTATTTAGTTTCAAAATGCATACAAGTGTGATAATAAACTAATTAGGATTATAAGACCAAATATAAAGACGCACATTGACTAGTATCTACATACTGGTGAGTGGACATTAACCATGGGAATTGGCAAGAAATTTATCGCGCAGTAATGTGACTTCGACCCCCACCTCGCTTCCGTGGAAGGAATCGTTATGTTATAAGTTGTGTCATGCAAAATCCGTTTGGTTATGATTCCAATACATATTTAACAATGAGTAGAAAGTAGTCTTGATTTTCTAACTTGATGAAAACAAACTATAATCTCATTAATTCTAACAGATTTTTTTATTTTTAAAATTGGCGGCGCCCTGTCGGGAACATCCGCCAGTCTGAGGATAAATGGTATTTAGGTTTGTTTTCACCGAGTTACAAAATCAAAACTACTTTCTACTGGTAGTAAAATATTCATTTTATTGATGGCCAATAGGATTTTGCATGACATAGCGTATATCATAACAATTTCTCTCGTGGCAGCGAGGTGGGTGTCAATATAATACTACTTACAATATTATTGTTACTTCGACCACAACCTCACTTCCGAGGAAGAAATCGTTATGTTACAAGTTTTGTCATAGAAAATCTTTATGGTCATCAATCATATGCATATTTTACTACGACTAGTAAGTAGTTTTGATTCTTTAACTTCCGTGAAGCGATCTGAACACAAGTAAGATATCGTTTCAGGCTTCCACAACGCTCGCTTCGCACTCACAAACATAACCCATTTAGCACGAACTGCAGGGTCCTGTGGAAATCTGTGCATGCGGACACCATCGCCCGACCCCTAGGAGCAATTGACGACAAAGCAACGATTCGGCATGTCGTCGTTGATGTCGAGAAATCATCAAAATGATGAGCGTGCTACACATTTTCTATACAACTAACTGAAAATCGTTCCTCATATGACGTCACTGCAGTGCTCTGGCGACAGAGTTACGTAACCTGTCTGTGGTTTCGTTGGCGGGCGAGAGGGAAGCAGGCGACTTTTTGGCCACTTTCAATCGCTCGGTATTAATTAACCACAAGTTTTTAAAGAATAAATTTGGTGTTCCGCATAAGACTAACCACAAATCTTTCATATGTAATGGTTAAAAGAGTAACAAAAAACAAAGTTTAGTGGTTCTTTAAGATAAATTCAATCATGACTTGGAACAAGCTTGTATTGCTTATGAAATGTAAATATAATGACTCAGACAAACCAACCTTGTGAACAAATATTGTTAATGCAAACAAGTGTTCCAAAACTGCTTGTGTTTGATTATTAGAAAACATTTTCGATTGCTTGGTCATTTAGTCACTGCGACCAATCTTCGATTATTTCAATTAATCAGACCACCACTAATAATTGGTTGACTGCTCACTTAAACTCAGAGCCTTGGTCACATTGTGGCCATGGTATTCTTGGATTTCCCCATCCATACTCAAGGTAGATCCTATGTAGTTGATCCACAAAGTCAATGGTATGTTGCCCAACTGGTGTTTTCTATATCAGGTTTCAAATTTGCTTCATTAGGAAATTTAGGATAACAATTGCCTGTCACCCTGCTTATCAATAAACTCCTGTACTGATCCCTAAGAATTTTTCAGCATAATACCGGTTTATCAATGTTCTTATATTTTCAGAATTTCGGATCCTGAACCCAACAAACGCTGTGTAAATTTGTGGATATGACATTATGAAGTCCAGACTGAGGAATCACTATTTTCCTGTCCCCATCAATAATTTCCAGTCTGTATTTTCCATGGACAGGGTTGTGGATTTCTTTCAAAGGTAAATCAAACTTCTTCATTTCTTACAAAAATGATAAAACTTGACAGTCTTACTTTTCTGGGGAATGTCACCTCCTTCAAGTTTTAATCTAAGGCAGTCTTGATGTCATTTGAAATAACACCAATGCTTCTATTTCTTGAAGGTTGTGCCTGAAATACATCAAAATCCATCATTAGGTTCAATTGTACCTCATATGGTTGTTTCTGTTTTATCTCACATTATGTGATTAATGTTAATAATGTTATATAATTTATTGAGTCATCTTACAAAAGTTATTAACAAATGTATACAATACAAAAGGTGCACACAAGGACCCTCTTTATTCAATCTGGAGTGTTATTCCACACAAAAAATGAAAAGAATAAGACAAACCAAACTGAGGTAAAACATATTTTAATGTGGTTGCCTCATCAGCATTAAGATTACTCTTTAGAGTTTATTTGGGTAAACATACTGACAGTATGGTACAATGAACATATCACTGCACAATAGATTATAACATAATAAACACATATGAAACACATAAACAGTCACTGAACACTATATTAATGCACACCATTATTAACATACCATATCAAGATGTAATCACACCCAAATAGTTCAGCTGCTGCCCATTCTTAATATGTGGCTGATTATGAATTAGGGCAAATGAGACACTAACATGACTAACAATTATCTTCAAACTAAGAAACAAAGGCTAGGTTCTGTACGTACTGTTAGGATGGATTACTTGTTGAAGTGGTAGTACATCTCAGTGATGTATTAATGGTAATCATAATAATTATAAAGCCTTTTAAAATGGAAAAGAAACATATATTATCCAAGTCCTTCAAATCCATTAAATCCCTTCTTCAATATACATAATAATTGTCAAAACATATCACATTTATACAAGTTGTACACATGAAACCATGTTATATCCAAGATTACACTTTTCAGTCCCATCCAGGATTTGAACTGACTCTCTCCACCAAATCGCCAACATACAAAGTCAGTGATCTAGCCAACTCAGCTGTGAACATAATTATATTGTCAGACTTTCACCACACCTAGTCAAATACATCCAAAATAGCCTTTGGTCCAAAATGTGTTTTACATGCTCTAACATTGAACAGAGTAAATGACATGGCAACTAAATAATATTTCACATGTGGTAGTCTCCAAAGCAGTTTGCAAAAGAAAATTATTTAGGTGATAAACAGCTGGTGTTTCCTTTTCATATATTTTGCTGTAATCTTCAGGTTATTATAAATATGAAATATGAAATGGATACTTACATGCACTTACATGTTGCATGAAATATCACTAAACTAACTCAACTAAGTCAATAATGCCTTGTCTTCCTATGTGATGTTTATATGTGTATTTATGACCCTTCTGCAGCTGCCCTTAAACGTACAGAAAGGTCTTAATGTTGAAAAAAATGGAGACATCTGCACTAGGCAAATCTGTGATTTATGTACTGTATGTGTACATGTGAGTGAGAGAGTGAATTTAGTTTTATGCCGCATTTAGCAATATTCCAGCAATATCACGGCAGGGGACACCAGAAATGGGCTTCATCCATGTGGGGAATCGAACCTGGGAAGCGAACACTTTAACCAGTGGGCTACCCCATGCCCTGTATATGTACATGTCACTTAAAAAATATGTCACTTAAATTTTTTTTAAAAGAATTGGATGAAGCTTCAATACTTTTCCCTGTCCAACATGTCTATATGGCACAAGATACAGAGAGATTTGTTACACTGAAAGACCTGTAAGAGATAAATAATGTCTATTTCATTAATGTTTTGCAAAATGTATTTCTGCATTAATAAAGAATGTTTTATAATCATACAGATACCAAGGGAGTTTATTCATT
Organism: Haliotis rubra; assembly: GCF_003918875.1. Taxonomy (NCBI): domain Eukaryota; kingdom Metazoa; phylum Mollusca; class Gastropoda; order Lepetellida; family Haliotidae; genus Haliotis; species Haliotis rubra. The sequence continues at coordinate 156,955 of NW_025767204.1, read as the reverse complement.
TGTCACAAAAAAAGAGTGTCATGGGATAATTTCACGCAATATCATATTTCGAATGACAGAAAATCTTTAAACCTCAAAACTAGTAACTATGCAACTTCCTGTTCATTAATGGTCAGTTGTTTGCCTTCCTCTGCTGACATCATCAAATCATAGCAGAGTCTGCTACATTAATAGAATATGGTTTTAATACTCATGACCTGATGTGATTGAGATAGTTTAAAACTGTTTCAACACACACTCCTGCATTGTTTATATTGTAAACAAACAACTGTCCAGGATTGATAAACCATTTATGAGAGGGCTAACACCAGTGTCTGATCTTTAATTTATCCCCAAAGTCATTTGTGTAAGCATCTTTCAAGTAGGCTGGTGATCTAAGTGGAGAGGAATCAGAAACATTGTTCAAAGTTAGAAAGCACAGAATTCAGGCCAGAAATTGGCCAGGGTCACATTAAACAGCTTTAAAGTCCTGACATATGTAAGGCTGAATAATGAATTTTGCCAGAATGTATAAAGTAAGGGGTTGGAATATGCCTAGCAATGTGAAACACTGACCAAAGAACCCTACTGCCTGTTAAAGCCAAGAAATTGAAATTGAAACAGATGAAAGCTCTTTGAGACCACAGCATGAAACGAAATTACACATGAGTCTATCAATTCATCAAGCTAAGACTTTGAAATACTTTCATGAAATAAAAAAAATTCACTGCTTGCTGTTTTGAGAATGCTAGACTTGCCAATTTCATTTATGAAAAACAAAATGAAAAAAATCCAGATAACTTATGAAGTTTATTAGTAACCCTGCCCAAAAGTGATTATTATTCATCAGAAATATCTAATGGATGAGGTTGAGAGAGTTATGGAATTTGAGATACAGCCTTCACTGGACTGGGGCACTTAAATGTACTGTATGTACCTACATGTTCAAGTACCACAACTTGTTCAAGGTGGTAGAGGATATCAAGGTGAAAGGAGGGTGCACACACTGCCAACATCAGACCGACTTGTTGAAACACAACATTGGATGTGAAGGCTTCTGATTCTGCTGTATGTGCAAAGATACACCTCCCCAGTCACCATCAGTCATTCTCCAAGCTGATAATAGTGTCAAGATCATATTAAATGTTCAATCATAAAGACCATAACAGCCATGAGACAGTTTTTGAGAAACTAAATAATTGTTTGAAAGTCATGAGAGAAAAAAGTTTATTCATATGTAAAAAGGGTGTAACAGAAAGAATGGATCATATGCAACACTGTTTACCTAAAATAAGAGGGTTTTGTGACATATTGTGCCATCAGCAGTGAACACATTTCATACTCACAATACTCGTATCATATGACTTTACACACAGACCCAAATTGTGTCAGTGGTGACTTTATCCTAATTTGTTGTCAATTCATCGGTTTCAACAAATTTAGAAGCCAGGTAACCATTACCATGTGGGCTCTTGTCACTGTTAGACCACGAATCGAGGCTACATTCAAATCAAGGCCACTAAAACAATCCATTCAACTCAAGACGCCCTAGCTTCACTCCCTTAAATTAGTCTCTATAACAATGCCAACTTGTATCCATGGTGAAACATAAATAGGAAAGCATATATACATGTAATGTATGAATTACTAAAATGTCCTCTCACCTTTACATGTTGCACAAAATCAAATGTTTTCCCATTAACTTCCAAAGCAACATTAAAAACAACCAGGCTGTTAACAGCCAATACATGTAGTACATATAGCCTCAGACCACTTTACTATCTACAGTGACATGCCATGGCCAGAGCACCATAATTAATATCTGTCCTAGGCTGTCCTGTGGCATGCTGACCAACCTACTTCTTCTCACTTACCCAGCAAAATATCGGTCTGGATCGAGCATTTCAATTTTGCTGTATCCACTGTCAACAACGGTCACCGGAATTTTCGAGCTGAAATACACTAAACAGCCTTGAACTTGGAGTCAAATCATGAAAGGCTGGAGTCAACAGCATGTGCAGATTGAGGACAAAAACAAATGGCAATAAAGTACAATGTCTGATCTTTCATTTAAGCTGTCACAAGTCACCCTGAATAAATTAGCACAGACAAATCAGTGCATTTAAACAAGGCACTACATTCTCCTATTTTCCTTCCGGGTCATGGTAAAACTTAGAGGGAATACAGGAGGGTGAAAAGCGCCGACCCCAGTTTCGCATTAAAATGTAACCTACTTGAAAATATCTCTGCACACATTCTGCAGAAGCCATCGGGTTAAAAAGAAGCAACTACACATTGAAAAAATATGGTTAGTTTTAATTACTGGATGAACGCACATTTTAACAACATAAAATCATCCAATCACTGCTGTCATTGGATTCAGTCAGCACTGAAGGCTCTCTACGATGCTTTAAAATAAAAAGGCACAGCAAAAACAACATGCATTTCATTTCCTACCAGTCCCCTGGGGTGCTTGGGGCTGGATGAAGCTGTGCTGGGCAGCTGGCAGAACCTCTGTGGTGCACACTGACTGTCCGCCTTGATGCGCCGAGGAAGTGGCCCAGCTTGGCTGAAATGGGAGAGACAGTGAATGAAATTTTCAGTCTAGAGGGGGTTGTACATGGTCAAAGGGATCAGGTGGGGCCTCTGCACCAGCCAAAAACAGCCAAGAGGGTGCAGGGAGGGGCCCAGACATCATTGTGCATTTAAGGTTTTTCTGTGCACTTAAGAACTGCTATAGGAAACCTTAAGTGCACAGAAAAGCCTTAAATGCACAATGGACCTCTTTAAAAAAGGCACAGCAAAAACAACATGCATTTCATTTCCTACCAGTCCCCTGGGGTGCTTGGGGCTGGATGAAGCTCTCCTGGGCAGCTGGCAGAACCTCTGTGGTGCACACTGACTGTCCGCCTTGACGCGCCGAGGAAGTGGCCCAGCTTGGCTGAAATGGGAGAGAGAGTGAATGACATTTTCAGTCTAGAGGGGTTGTACATGGTCAAAGGGATCAGGTTCAAAGGGGTGTTGAAAATGCCATGAACATGATTTTATATTAATTACTTTAGAGGGAAGTTAAGTTGAAAATAATTGAAAGTGATTTTAACTGCCAATCAGTAAACTCAGTAAGACTTGCCAAAGTACCAAAACACCCTGGCAGTATGGTATCTTTGGAGGGATATACTTGGCCAGACATTTAAACTGGCCGAGGTGTTGACATGGTGTTTCTTTTTTTATCCTTGATATATTTATCTGCACCTTCACACCAGAAACTAGTAATTTTACCATTTGGAGGGATTCCTCAGATACTTCAGATACACGACCCAAATTCCAGAAATATGCTAGGTTACCCTGGGATATAAATCTCAAATATTTTTTTCAAAGTTTGTAGTGCCCTGATAGCCATGGAAAAGTAGCATTACTTTGGCCTGCCTGGGTAACCTTTCCTTCCTTCATTAGACGCCCTATTAGAGCTGACGCTATTGAAATACGTGGAGATAGTTTAATTAGATCTGGCAATATGTACGTACATATGTATTGTATAAGTATTTAGTTGGTTGACAAGAGATGTTATTGTGTTTGGTTGGAGAGTTATGATAAGTCAGGACTGAGCAATGACAATATTGACATGTCAATGTTTCCATCGCAACGCTAGGTACCGTGGTTGTTCTCGAGGAGGCTTTCTCGCTTGAACTCCTTCACCGTGGGAAGTTGCGTCGCAAAACTTCAATACAGCACATTATATTGAATAAACGGCACGTATACTTCATGTTTACATATACCTCATATGCATATTGAAGCTGTCACATTGTATAAGGCAATAACAGACGAAGAAGCATTGGTCAACTCCCTCTATTAGTTCCGCGGAAGATATACTGTGCCGTGTATGTGACGTAGTGACATAAGCTCCGCCCACTCGTGAATATTCATGATTTCTGTGCACTTAAGACCATAGTTGTATATTATTGTATGGTTTCTATATAATTCTATGTTCCACAATGGAGTATGGTGCTGCTATATGAGGTGATTATAGGTTTTCTTTCATACTGCAGTGCATAATAGAGCAGTGAGCTTCTATTTATCATCACGTAAGTTTGCACCGACTAATGCTGTGATTAGGGATATGGGTTGGGCCATCTTGTATTTTACAGTGGTGTAGCGTTGTTAGATTTTACAGGCGTTTAAATGTAACATAGGACAGGATAGGACAACGGCTAGGATTTTTAACTGGGGTAATAGCCATGCCTTTAATAGTAAGAGAAAGTGGAATGTTAGAATTCACAATAAAACTTTCGATTTGGATTTATCTCACTTTGCTAAAGTTTCTTTTAATCATCATTTTCAGTTTGTTGTTTCTGATGTTAAACGGGTAATGATGGATAGGTTTATTGTTCAGTGGAGACAGGAAATGTCACAGCCTTTTAGTCCTACGGGTATAGGGGGAATAAGTTAAGATTGTATTGTAATTTTAATGTTGCACACTATGTAGAATTTCCCACCCCGGGTAACACAGAAGAGCTGTAGCTAATTTTAGATGTGATGTGGCCCGGTTCGGGTTGAGACTGGCCGGTATGACGGCACTAATGGCACAATGAGAGAGTTTGTATATATCGTAAGGATAAGGTGGAAGATGAGTGCCATGTTTTACTGAAATGTCCATTGTATATGAATGAGTGAGTGAATGAGTTTAGTTTTACGCCGCACTCAGCAATATTCCAGCTATATGGCGGCGTATATGAATGAATGGTCTATTTTAATTAACAAATGTAATGATGATCGTGATAATTCTAATGGTTTAAATGACAATCAAAAGTTATATTTTATCTTATCCAGCCCTAATGTATGTTTCATTGCTGCCAAGATCTGCCATTTTATTCTTTCTAAGCGTAAGTCTTATGTGTATGCATAAGCGTAGGTACATAATACCTAATTCAGCTTTATATTGTAATTGTTTATAAATATTCATTTATCATAACATTTATCGTTTTATATAATAGTATTTTATCTTTGTGTACATTTTACAGAGCTTAATATTGCAATTTTTTAATGAATCTATTTTATGTTGAGGTGAGACGTTAATAAACAGTCTGTCTGTCTGTCTGTCTGGGTTACAACAAGGCATTAGTATAGTTATCGCTGCATTGCATGCAATTTGTATTCCCTTATTTAATACAATGGGATCGACGCTGTTTTGAGGATATAAACTTCATTGTTGCATAAGAAATACACATTAGCATTTGCTGTGAACTAAAGTTTCAAACTGTATATACCTATTTACCTAAGCAAATTTTCAGATTTTTCTAGGAATGGCAGTCACGCGTACGTCAATTACGGATTTAAAAAATGTGTGTTTTTAATATCCTAAGTAAATAGACATAGTGTCGTTACATGACATATGATTACACGTCGAGGTAAATACCACAGAAATAAAGTCTAACTGGATCAGTCATAATACCATCCACGCATCCGAAAATGCGAAAATGGGAACCTTTATTACAACATGACTAGAACTAGACTAGACCTACTGCAGTACCGGGGATATTTTCAAACAACGTCATCTGATGGGCACCCACCGTTCTTATTGACTCATTGGTTAGGTTGAAGAAACTCTTACAGGGTGGATAGTTGCCCAGTCCACGTGTCCGTCACGGTCGAGGGACCCCCTGGTAGCTAAGATTAGATTAGATTGTTGGCGCGAAACAGGAATGAACGCTCCTTTAGATCTGAAATAATTATATTTGTTAACATGGACGCGTGCGATTATTTTGTGAATTTCTTTAGATCGTCTGTATATTTTAAGCGATTCTGCGACAAGATGATAATCAGTCACACATAAGGCTTTAGCCTGGTCCCATTAACGCCTAAAGGCCTTTCATAACCGCGTTCGTGGTACTTCAGATTTTCGTCACAAATTTAGTTGATGCATTTTCTGAAGAACCCGTAGTGGGCCCCAACAAGGAAACAAGGGCGTATAACTCGTACCGGCTTTGATGATAAACTTTGCTGGATGTTAGTGTTTACAACCTGCCTTTCGAATCTGTGAGAAGTGCACATGATTATAACATGTGACTATCACATGACCAATAACCGGGAAAGTTACTCATGAGACTGTAGTCCTGTAGTGTACTGCCTCCTGTTTGGGGATTCTAGAAACAATCACTCTTCAGCTCTATAGTACTGTTTGACAAAATCAGGTTGGTGTTGTTTTCTTTTTGAGAGTTGGTAGAATAGATCTGGTACTTGGGGACAAGCCGTCGCTGTTGTGTTAAAGTCAGTGATCGCGTGATGATTGCAGTGAGCATAGGCGGATCCAGAAAGGGGAGAGAGATCACATGCAGGGGCACTTACTTTGTACATAAATTTGGGAGGTGGTCATTCACATTGTACATGCTTCTCCATAAAAGTCATCATCATGGCCGTGATAATAGATGTTTTCTCACAACTAACTGTAACAGTTATGGCCGTTCCGATTTTCTCATGCCATTCGTGAAATAATACATATATTTTATTATACAGTAACCTGGAATAATTGATTGTGTGACTATTTGACTTTGAGTGTTTCTTTTACAGTAGATTGATAGGGAATGAAGCAATGTAATGACTTGTGAACTTGAACTTGCTATTATATACGGTAGGTCATGGGACATCTCCCAACTAAGTTAAACATATTTTTATAGGGTTCATAACTTTATCTTTGATATTTCCCTTATATGTTACTTACCATGAATACATTTTTTTTTTGCTGTCCTTTATTGTTGCCAAATACCGTGGGGAAAAAATACCGGAATTGTAATTGACTGTAACTGCATGTGTGACGCTAATGTATTGGCGATAACTGTTCGCTAGCCAGTACAGTGCCGTGAACTCCTTTAACATGGCGGTCTACGTGATTGACCGCCATACCAAGTTGCTAAATGTGATGTCATTATAGTCAAATAGTGGTCTGAAAATTAAACTGAAAATAAGTGCACAGAGCAGAGATGATTTGACATTGGCCTGTCATATTTTACAAAGATCCATTCCAAACTCACTTCATGAAAATTATTTATGCTACACTGAAATAACATGTAAGTCAATGGAAACTACGTCAAGTGGCTCAGTATAGTGTTTATGTATGTAGATTTACTAACACACGGAATACACCCACATTCTGTCATAAAGTGCATGTGTGAAAACAGCATCCTTCCTTCAAAGGAATATCCGCCAATACTTTGATTGATTGCTCATTTCTGTCTAACTAAATTACTTTTTTAGGCACCTAATCGCCAGCACACCTGACTCTGAGGATGTGGGCTCGAATCCCGGATGGGACTCAACCCAACAAAAGTAACATATGTTACATGTGACCATTTTCTAAATGGCATTGTGCATTTAGTTTGGAACTGTGCCAATCTATACTTATCAGAGGGGTACATTAAGTCCGTGGTCTAGACTACCAGTTGTCTGACTTCCATTTTTTGTGGAAGTCATGATGGCTGAGCGGGTTAGGCAGCTGACTTTGTGTACTGGCAATTAGGTGCTGACTCTGAGGGTGTGGGTTCGAATCCCGGATGGGACTAAACCCAACAAAAGTACTAGAATCTGTACTTTACTGAGAAAGTGTAATCCCAAATATAACATATGTTACATTGATGGATACATTCCTCGAATAAGGTAATAGCCTGATATTTTTAATCGTTTTTAATTTTAATATTTTTATTTTTATTCATATGTTGTTGCATTGAACAGAATTATTCCATTTCATTCTTTTTTGCAACAACCAGTTATTATTGATATTTTCGTAATCATTATCATTAGTTTTATATTCATGTATACACAGCTGTTATGAATATGATATAGAATCTGTCTGCATGCAGCACCATATCGTTATGGAAGGAATAACGTTCGTTCCCTGCCACATTTTGGTGGACAGGGTTAACACTGATTAAATATTCATAGCTAATTTATTTTCATACTGCTTTTAGATATACATGTATTGGTTTAATTAACAGAAATAACATTATGTAATCTTATTAATTTAAGTAGCTGGAACAATAAAAACTCTTACCTGTGATTACTTCACAGTTTGAGAGGGCAATGAAATGCGTCAGAGGAACTTGTGTTCTTCATGACATGCATATATACACAATTGGTTTTGACTGGTTAAAGTGTGTTGGGTTTTTGAGTAACTACGTGCTGCTTCTACATTCTAGGATGTTAACAAGCCTGTTTGTCCTGACTGTGTGCTTCCATCAGACTACGCATGGACATGGTGCCTTCAGGAAGATGTTTCCTGAAAAATACCCAGAAATGCTCCGAAATGGTGTTGATCCTGGAGAACCCCTTTTCTTGACGCCTTACCTTGAGAGGGGCGATATCCAGAAGGGTAAGACAGCAATACACATTTCTGAACTTCCTATCTAGAGAGTGGTGGTCACGAGTGGCCGTATGCATATGTCGGGCGTAGATTCTAGTCCGGGCGTAAGTAAAATGTGCACCCGGGCGTAACGATAAACCAGTATGCATATCTTAGATGTTGCTTAAGTTACACCAGGCGTAGCGCTCCATCTTTACGCCACCTACCCAGCAGGCATAAGCCAGGCGTAGCCTGTAATGGCGGCAGTTGTATACTGATATTGCAGACGGCAGTTCTACAGAAACAGTATATTTAGAGACGGGTCAAACCCTTAAGAAATATACAACGACCTTGATCTGTACAGAAGATTTAGATTCAGGACAACTGACATTTTCAAGATAGTGAATACAATCAGAGGTGATATTGATAATATTTCCCAACCAAAACGAACTCGTAGCACTGAAAGACACACATAGCAGGATTTCCTGGTGTAGTAGGATGTGCCGCGAAATTGTTTCGCACCTTTTTCTGGTGGTTTAAAAACGTTCGAAAATCTAAAAATAGCACACTGCGCCTGGATGTAAGTCGGGCATAGTAATGCCTTGGCTTAACCGACGTTGTGCATGACGTGTAAGAGCAGGGCGCGCTGCTAAGCCCGACGTAGTGTGTTATGCCTGACGTTAGCTATGCCCGGTCTGTGCATACGGGCACAGAATGTTAAGATGATAATATACTATTGCTCACCCCTATCTAGAGAGTGGTGTTAGCCAGAATGGTAAGATGGTATTGTAATTGTCCTGACTCCCAACCAAGAGAGAGCTCCAGGTTACAGGAGCAGTCACATGGAAGACACAGGGCTGACTTGAGTGACATCCACTCACTTGAAATATTGTGGTAAAAGTGAAATACATCTGATGGACTGTACTGTGACAGTGATCAGGGCTTATTGTTACACCTTGACTTTGATCTCGGACAATTTGATCTTAGTGTCTCTCAATAGCTTGATGAACTTTGAACTTGATTGTTAGTCAACCACAATGGGGTGTCAGTATCGACCAGGGGTCATTTGGCTGCTCACTTACAGTAAGTGCTGCCAAGTCACTTGGATGGCCTTAATCTCTCAAGATGCTGCAACAGGAGCAATTGGAATAATCTATGATTTTAGAGGCACTATGAATTGTTAAAGAAGGCATTAATTTGTTATATTTTCAGAATTCCCTCCACACCAACACCCCTAATCAAATTTTCCTGTACACAAACACCCCTCAACAAATTTACCTGTCCAGAAACACCCTTACACAAATTTTCCTGTACACAAACACCCCTAATCAAATTTACCTGTCCAGAAACACCCTTACACAAATTTTCCTGTACACAAACACCCCTAAACAAATTTACCTGTCCAGAAACACCCTTACACAAATTTTCCTGTACACAAACACCCCTAAGCTAATTTACCTGTACACAAACACCCCCTCCAATTTACCTGAACACAAACACCCCTGAACAAATTTACCTGAACACAAACACCCCTAAACATAGTTACCTTACACAAACACCTCGAAACAAATTTACCTGTACACAAACACCCCTAAACAAATTTACCTGTACACAAACACCCCTAAACAAATTTACCTGTACACAAACACCCCTAAACAAACTTACCTTACACAAACACCCCTCAACAAATTTACCTGTCCAGAAACACCCTTACACAAATTTTCCTGTACACAAACACCCCTAATCAAATTTTTCTGTACACAAACACCCCTAAACAAATTTACCTGTACACAAACACCCCTAAGCTAATTTACCTGTACACAAACCCCCCAATTTACCTGAACACAAACACCCCTGAACAAATTTACCTGAACACAAACACCCCTAAACATAGTTACCTTACACAAACACCCCTAAACAAATTTACCTGTACACAAACACCCCTAAACAAATTTACCTGTACACAAACACCCCTAAACAAATTTACCTGTACACAAACACCCCTAAACAATTTACCTTACACAAACACCCCAAAACAAATTTACCTGAACACAAACACCCCTAAACAAATTTACCTGTACACAAACACCCCTAAACAAATGTACCTGAACACAAACACACCTAAGCAAATTTAACTGAACACAAACACCCCTAAACATAGTTACCTTACACAAACACCCTCAAACAAATTTACCTGAACACAAACACCCTCAACAAATTTACCTTACACAAACACCCCTAAACATATTTACCTTACACAAACACCCCTAAGCAAATTTACCTTACACAAACACCCCTAAACAAATTTACCTGTACACAAACACCCCTAAACAAATTTACCTGTACACAAACACCCCTAAACAATTTACCTTACACAAACACCTCAAAACAAATTTACCTGAACACAAGCACCCCTAAACAAATGTACCTTACACAAACACCCCTAAACAAATTTAACTGAACACAAACACCCCTAATCAAATCTACCTTACACAAACACCGAAGACCTATTTACCTGAAAACAAACACCCCTGAACATATTTGCCTGACACAAACATCCCTAAGCAAATTTACCTTACACAAACACCACTAAACAAATTTACCTTACACAAACACCCCTAAACAAATTTACCTGTACACAAGCACCCCTAAACTAATTAACTTGCACACAAACAACCCTAAAACACAAACACCCATAAACAAATTTACCTGCACACAAACACCCCTAAACAAATTTACCTGTACAGAAACACCCCTAAACAAAGTTACCTTACACAAACACCCCTAATCAAATTTACCTGTACACAAACACCCCTAAACAACTTTACTTGCACACAAACAACCCTAAAACACAAACAACCCTAAGCAAATTTACCTTACACAAACACCCCTAAACAAATGTACCTTACACAAACATCCCTAAACACCTTTTCTTGCACACAAACAACCCTAAAACACAAACACCCACACACAAATTTACCTGCACACAAACACCCCTAAACAAATTTACCTGTACAGAAACACCCTTACACAAATTTACCTGAACACAAACACCCCTGAACAAATTTACCTCAACACAAACACACCTAAGCAAATTTAACTGAACACAAACACCCTCAAACAAATTTACCTGAACGCAAACACCCTAAACAAATTTACCTTTTACACAAACACCCCTAAACATATTTACCTTTGCACAAACACCCCTAAGCAAATTTACCTTTTACACAAACACCCTCTAAACAAACTTCATTTCGTTATTTTCTTTCATTTATATTCCTAATCCATCTTTCCTTGTCCATTCCTATTTTCATTTTCTCGTTATTCCATTTACCCTTCATCTTCCTTTCCGTTCATTTTCCCATTTCCTCAGTTACCTTCCCTCTTTCATTCTTTCCATTTTCCGTTATTTCTTTTCATATTTCCTTTTCCGTTATATTTCATTCATTTCCTTCCTTATATTTCAGTTCTTTCAAGTTATTTTCATTTCAGTTATTTTCCGTTGGCTCCGTCCTGGCTCATTTCCTGTTCATTCCTTCCATTTCCGTTATTTTGCAGTGTGCTGTCTGGTTCACTGTGTTCGGTCCTGGGTTATCCGTTGGCTCGTTATGTGTGTCTTCTGGATCCATTTCTTCACCTCCATTTCCCATTTTCGGGCTCCGTTATTTCCTGTTTTCCTTTCGTCTTCCGTTGTTTCATTTTCCGCTCCGTTATTCCGCTCATCCATATTTTCCATTCGTTATTCAACTGTTTCATTTCGTGTTTCCTATTTCCGTTATTTCCGTCTTACCCTGGGCTCTCATTCCTTTCTTTGGTTTCCTTTTCATTTTTCAAGTTATTCATTTAATCCATTCTGTCCATTTCTTTTTCTTCGGCTCAGTTATCGTTTCCGGCTCGTCTTCCTAAGCTCCGTTATGTGTCTCCATTTCCTTCCTCCGTTATGTGCCTGGTTGTGGCTGTCCTGGGGTTATGTCTGGGTTCGGTTCGGCTCGGTTATTTTCCTTTGTGCCTGGTCTTCTTCGTCTCGTTCCTCTTTCGGGTCCTGTTCGGCTCGTCCGTTGTCCGGCCACCTCTTTCTTCTTCCGTTGGCTGGGGCTCCGTTATGTGTTGTGGGTTGGTTCGTTGGACTCGTTGTCTGGCTCGTCTACCTTGGCCAGATCAGTGTGGAGGTTCAGCTGGTTTCCTAGACCTCGTCGTCCTGGGGCCGCCTAAGACTATGTTGTGGAGCGTTACTAGGCCTGTAACAAGGGATTGTAAAAAACCTTGTCTCAGTTACGTCCAGAACACCCCTAAAACAACTGCTTGCACACAAACAGCCCTAAAACACAAAACAACCCTGGGTCGCCTAGTTTTAAGCACCCTAAACAAATGTGCCTTACACAAACACCCCTAAAACAGAGTTACTGAACACAAACACCCCTAAAACAGAGTTGCCTTTTTTCAAAACCCTCATTCAGGTTGCCTGAGAGACAAACCCCTAAAACAGATGTGCCCTGGACCTATAAAACCCACCCTAAGCATGTTCTGCAGAGCCCTAAAACAGTCTTGCTTACAAGCCACCCTGGGACAGGTTGACTGGACACAAACCTTGGGCAAGGTTGCCTGTGCGCCAGGCGCCCCTAGGCAGTTTGCCTGTGCGCAGAGCCTTTCAGGTTGCCTGTTGCACCGGTGCCCTCCATTGTTTCCTTCCTCTTTCCTTTCATTCCATTCCATTTCTTCCGTTATCCATTCCTTCCTTTCCTTTCCATTTCTTCCTTTCATTCCATCTTCCATTTCTATTTATTTCATTCCATTCCATTTATCCTTTCTTTCACTATTTTCCTAATCCTTTCCTTTTCCTGTTTCCTTTCCATTCATTTCATTCCTTCCTACCATATTTCCATTCCTTTATATTTTCATTTCCTTTCATTATTTATTTTCCTTTCCTTTCCTTATCCATTTATATCCATCTTTATCCATTCTTTCATTTCCATTCCTGATTCATTTCCGTTCCTTTCCTCTCTCATTCCTTCTCATTATTTCCATTCCATCTTCATTCTGTTTCCTTTCCATTACTCCATTTCTTTCTTTCCATTACTCCTTCTCATCTTCATTTCCTTCCATCCTTCTTCATTCCATCTTCCTCTTCGTTTCATCATTCCTGTTTCCTCATTTCTCGTTATTTTCTTCCTTCCGTTATTTATCCTTCCTGCTTTCATTTCCTTTCATTATTTCCTTCCGTTCATTCCATTCCTCCTTTCCATTCCATTCCTTTCTTTTCTTCCTTTCCATTCTTCCCCTAAGTCTTTTCCTTCCGTCTTCCTTCCTTCTCATTCCTTTCCTTCCATTTCCTTCCATTTCCGTTATCTCCTTTCATCTTCATTTCCTTTCATCTTCATTCTCCGTTATCCATTTCATTCTCCGTTATTTCATTTCGTTCATTCCTCCCTCATTCTTCCATTTCATCCTTCCTTGTTTCCATTTATATTTTCCTCCGTTATTCATATTTCGTTATGTGTTATTTATATTTCAGTTCTGGTTCCTTCTGGTTATGTGTGGTTATTCCTCCTTCCTGGTTGTGTTCTCCCTCCGTTCCTGGTCGGGTTGTCCGGCTCGTTGGCTGGGGTGTGTCTGGGGTTTCCTGTGTTTCGGCTGTTCATTCCGGCTCGTCTTCGTGTCTTCCGGCCTCGTCTACCTTGTCTTGTCTTGGCTCGGTTGGCTCGTCTTCCTCTCGTCTGTCCGGTCCTGTCCATTCTTTTCAGTTCCTCGTGTGCCTTCCTGGGGTTACCTGGGTTTCTGGGTTTGTGGGTTATGGGGCTCGGCCTCAGATGTGCCTGGACCTGGGCCTAAGGCATGTTCGTGCACAGACACCCCTAGATCAGTGCCATGCACAGACGCCCTGGGACAGTTGGCTGGACGGTGCCCTAGGAATGGGTTGCCTGTGCGTGGGGCGCCTGGGTTGCCTGTTGCACACCCTGATGGTTTGCCTGTGCCTGGGGCCGCCCTAAGACAGTTTGCGGACTTAAGGAATGGTGGGTTGGACACAGACACCCCTGGGTGGTTGCTGTGCCCCTAGACAGATGTGCCTGGACAAGGCAAGGTTGGCTGGTTCGGGGCCTGGGTTACCTGTGCCTTAGGCGCCTCAGTGGGTTGCCATGATGCACAAGGCCCTGGGGCAGGTTGCCTGTGCACAAGGCACCCTCGTGGTTGCCTTACACGGGCGCCCCAGGGCAGGTTGCCTGGACACAGACACCCCTAAGATAGTTTACCTGTTGCACAAGAGCCTAAACAGATGTGCCTGGACAAAGGGCCACCTAAGAAGTAGGTTGGCTGGTTCCTGGAAGCGCCTAAACATGTTGTAGCCACAGACACCCCTAAATAGGTTGCAGCCACAGGCCGCCCTGGAATAGGCCCTGGAGTGGGCTTGCAGCCTGGGCCGCCTGTGTTTGCTTGTGCACAGGCGCCCGGCCAGCAAGGTTGCGCGCCGGTGCTGGGAGCCGCCCTGGAGCAGGTTGCCTTGTTGCCTGGGCGCGTAAACAGTTTGCGTGCACCAGGCCTTTCGTGGGTTGAAGCTGGGACCTTTCCATTCCTTCTTTCCATTCCATTCCCTTCCTTCCTTCCATTCCATTTATATTTATCCATCCTTTATCCATTTCATTCTTCCTTTCCTTTCTTTTCATTTCTTCCATTTCCATTCTTCCATTTCCATTCATTCCATTTCTTCCATTCCTTCTTTCCCTCCATCTTCCTGTTTCCATTATTCTTTCCATCTTTCATTCCTTCCCTCTTCATTTCCTTCATCCTTTCATTCTTCTTCCTTTCTTTCTTCCTTTCTTTCCTTCCTATTCATTTTCATTTCCATTCCTTTCGTTATTTCCATTCCATTGTTTCCTTCTCCATTTTTCATTTCCTTCACTCATCCTTCAGATTCTATGGGCTCATTTCCATCCACCCTTTCATCCTTTCATTCTTCCTCATCCATTTTCCTTTCCTATTTATCTTCCTTTCCTTCCTCCGTTTCATTCCATTTCCTTATCTTCATTCTTCCTTACTAAGTTATCAAGTTATTCCATTTCCTAAATTCATTTCCTAAATTTTGTTTCATTTATAGTTATTTTCCTAAGTTATTTCTGTTTCCATTCTGGCTCCGTGTGTTCTTTGTGTTCTTCATGTTCGGGATCCATTTCTTTTCCTTCGTCTTCGGTCTCGTGTGCCTGTCTTCCGGTCCTCCGTGTGTGTTACCTGTGTGATTCCGTGGTTTCTCGGTTGTCCATGTCTGTGTTCCTTCTTCAGTTTCGTCTGGGCTGTGGGTCTCGTTCCTCAGTGTCTGTCTTGTGTTCCTCCGTTATGTTGGTTGGGCTCGTGTTTCCTGTCTTCCTTCTGTTGTGTGTTGGCTGGGTTATTTCCTGTGTTAGTTCTCCGTTCAGTTATTCCTGGGTTTCGGTCAGTTATTTCTGGGGTCCTTGTGTCTCGGGTCCTGTGTTCTCGGTCCTTCCTGTCTGGGGTTGGGATCCGTTTCCTGTGTCCTTTCCTTCCTGGGTCCATGGGGTGGTTGTCTGGTCATGTGTGTGTCCTCTCCTTTTCCTTGGGGTGGGATGGTTGGCTGGCTGGGTCCATTATCTGTTTGTTATATCCTTTTGTTCATTCTTCCGTGTGTATGGATTCCTCTTTATGTCCTGTCCATTCTGTGTTCGTGTGTCTCCATTTGTTCCTTAAAGTCTTTGGTGTTCTGGGGCATCAAACCATGTTCTTCCAGCTTTGGCTGTACTTATTGTGTTGATTTATCAAATCTACAATTTAATCAATATTTGTCTCAATCGACTTCCACGAAAGTTGACTCCGACTACTAGATCGTCTCTTTGCAACTGTCACAGCAGGCCAGCTGTTTGAAGAACTACCACCAACTTCTTAACGAAGTGAAGTCGAGACACACAACTCATCAGCGTTCGCGAACGCTCCATCTACACCGCAGCAGCTTCAATCAACACAGAACTTTGATCTGGGTGAATTTATGAGACAATTCACCAACCAGATGATGGCCATGATAGAATGTAGGTTCGAGGAAGAAGCGAAGGCTCGGCGAAGGCTCTCATCTACTGACATCGTGCTGAAACCCTTGACCTGCGCGAACCCACAGACCTGCGCGAACCTACTCCTCATAGCTTACCAACGCCTTCAAGAATCCTTGAACGGATGTACAGATGATATTATTAACACTCGTCACTCAGCGTGGGGATTAGGATTTTATATCCTATCAACTAGATTCAACATCTTTATTTCTTCAAGATCCATACAGACATACGTCTCAACAGCCTCCTTCGTCATGCTGGTTTATATTATCCACAATGGGAATATGTGATTTATATCACTGAACAAGATTTTACACTTGGAGCAACCCTTATTCAAGAGGTTTATATGAGCGGCATAGAATTACGTGCGCTTTTACTCAACCAACTAATTGCACCAGGTTTTATGTAGGCCAACTTGCTACAACACCAGTGACGTCATGCTTGAAGCTGATTGGTCCACGTCGGACAACGCCTCCCACTGACAGAGCAGGCACCAGCAACTTTACTGACTTGTAAACAAACCTGTGGTACGGGGGAATACTTCATCAGCAGCCTTGGAAACAGTACACAACTACGGCCAACTACAGCATCGAGGTCTATGCTGTGCCGGTTATCTGGACGATGGCATACAGGTTCTTCAAAGTGCCAATCAACTCAGACAGCAGCTGAACTTCACAATTAAGTTGCTCGCACAACTAGGATGGCTAGTGAACCTGATGAAGTTGGAGTTAGAATCAAACAAGATCTTCAATTGCTGGGAATAAGAATTATCACAACACAGAATCCAATTGTGGTCCCAGAAGATCATTGGGTCAAGATACAAGCCATGATTCCACAAGCAGTCATCTCTCCATTAACACTGCGAACATGGCAATATCTACTCGGTCTACTAACCTTGGCGCAGGACTTGACTCACACAGGAAGGCTACAACTAAGGCCGCTGCAATGGTTCCTGACAAAACATCTGGACAGCATTGACCCTATCTTGCTGCCAGACAATCTTAAGAGGTACCTACTTTGGTGGACCCACAGGTCGAACGTCTGCGGAGGGATCTATTAACGAGAGCCTGCTTTCGACACACATCTCTACATAGACGCATCGATACAAGGTTTGGGTGCACATCTCAACAATCAAGTTGCATCAAGGAAGTGGTCCAAACAGGGCAGCATCTTCACATCAATCTGCTGGAGATGAAAGCTGTGATCAACGCCTTACAACTATGGTCGAGCTCGCTGATCAACAGAATGCTGATGGTCCACACGGACAACTCTACAGTGGCATTCTCTAAAATCGGCAAGAATCTACAAGATCACCAAGCCTACTACAGCTCACATTCCAGTTGTTTGACATCACGGAGGAGGTTCTACAAACAACTACAGACATTTGTCTCACCAGTTCCAGATCCTCAAACCTGGGCAACAGATGCACTGAGCATATCATGAGAAGGACTAAACGCTTATGCGTTTCCACCACCACTACCGAAAGTACTGTTGAAGGTCAAACAGACACAGGCGCTACAACTGACCTTGGTTGGCCATACTGGCCAGTGAGAGTATGGTTCCTAGACCTAATAGAAGATCTCAGAAGTCCAACAATCAAGTTACAGGATTGGACGAACCTACTCATACATCCATGGGAACCCAACACTGTTCCAGCTACACATGTGGACTGTATCAAAACATGTTTGAAGAAAAGAGGATACTCCGCCAGGGCAGCCAAAGCAGTAACGCTAGCGTTACGCAGATCTATTCGTAACCTGTATGATGACAAGTGGCTGAAGTTTGAGACTTATGCAAAGCGGAAAGGCTTCATTGCTATGAAAGCTACTCATCCTCAAGTGGCGGAATACCTGTGTCATCTTAGACAGACTAGACATCTCAAAAGGTTTGACATTATTATCCCACCGGCATGTAATGCGGTGGGATATAGTCGTCGCCTCGTCCGTCCGTCCGTAATCATTTTGTTTCCGGAGCATAACTCAAAGACCGTTCGATATTTTTAAAACAAAAATTGGTAGATATATGAAACAGAACCTTAAGTGGTGCCTTGTGCTATTTGCAGATTTTTGGCAATTTTTTTCCCCCAGTTTCCATGGAAACGATTCAGACTTAGTCCCAAAAGTTAGGGGTGGGCTTCGTTTCCGGAGCACAACTCGAAAACTTCTCAATATCTTTCAGCAAAACTTGGCAGATGTGTGAGGCTGATCCCAAAGTGGTGCCTTTTGCTATTTGCAGATATTTGTGATTTATTATTTTCTCAGTTGACATGGAAACAATTCGGACTTAGTCTCAAAAGGGAGGGGTAGGTTTTGTTTCCGGAGCACAACGCGAAAACTTCTTAACCCATTCAACACCGCAGGCCGCTTAAGCGGCCACAACGTTATGAGTCCCCAGACACCGGAGGCCGATTAATCGGCCAGGCAGTAGTCACGTCAAAATGAGACATAATTTTAGGAACCTACCTGACTTATGATTCATATATTAAATCTATCACATTTCACAATGTCTGGAAACACTTATCAAATTTCAATTTATCATATATTATCAGCAGAATTAAAATTATAAACTATTTTTCGCAATGTTATTGAAAACAACGATTCTCGGACACATGCTTCGGCAGCGGGTCCACAATAACATTGTCAAAGAGCAAAGTAACGATGTTTCGAGGAATTCATTAAATAAATTGAATAAACTAATGAATAAACTCAACAACAACATTCATAAAAGTTGTCAAACGTACATATAAAATTATTATTTCCATCTTTTTGTGCGATCATGTAATGTAAGTCAAGTCACTGACAAGTGACATCTCGCTCTTACGCCTCAATCTTCACTCTCGGACACGATGTTTAATGCGAAAATATATACATGAAGCATTTTTGTCACAGGTCATAACCTAGCACGATACGTCCAATAAGTTCCATAATTTACGTATAAGTAGCGATTTCTTGCTTAATATGTTCAAAATAGCATTATTTTACCCAAAACTTTCGTCTAAATCTAAAAGTTTTCGTTTAGCGGTATCCATTGCTGTAATATGATTGGCTGCCTTAGGTCACGTGTCTGATTTTGACCAATCACGACCCTTATAGCAGACTGTAGCGAAAAAGCGTCATTAGAAACCAATTTTTATCCAATAAAATCGCTTCTTACAACTGTGAAAATACTCTCGGCAAGGGTTCAGTGATGTTGTTGAGCTTTCGAACGATACCCGACATCAAACGATTCGCCTCCCATGTTATTCATACGAAGCTTCGAAAACGGAGGTATTTTCGGTTGTTATGTCATGTTACCGAGCGGAAAGCCACAGATATCGGGAAATAGGCGACCATACATATTATTTAAGAAATCTTTGTATAATAATTTTCTGATGACGTAAAAATGAAAATATAAAAGAAAAAGGCACTGGCATGTTATGACATGTGACAAATGGAAAAAAATCGCGATAGTTTTTGCTTCTTTCGTGGTTTATCTGGACGTTATAAATGTAAGCTTGCATTTTCATTCAAAATTTTTTTTATTTAAGTTGTAGTTGTATTATTTGAATAACATTATAAAAATAAACTTCATATTTATCAACAGTAGGATTAGATCTTTTAAATGGTGTATGGGATGTAGTAGCAATAACGTTTTACAAGCTTATAATTTCCTTCATAAACATAGGCTTCATCTATGACCTCAGAGTCTCTGGGAACTCGGTGTCATGGCAGTAAATGCCTCTGGTTGACTGGTGTTGAAAGAGTTAATATCTTTCAACAAAACTTGGCAGATATGTTGTTGGGTTTGTTTGTTTGTTTTTTTTGTTTTGTTTTTTTTTGGTTTTTTCAGATGCCAAAGTGGTGCCTTTTGCTATTTGCAGATTTTTGTCATTTTTATTTTTCTCGGTTTCCATGGAAACGATTCAGACTTAGTCTAAAAAGGGTGCGGTAGGTTTCGTTTCCGGAGCACAACTCAAAAACTTCTTAATATCTTTCAGTAAAACTTGGCAGATATGTGAGGCAGATCTTGAAGTGGTGCCTTTTCCTATTTGCAGATTTTTGTCATTTCTTTTTTTCATGATTTCCATGGAAACGATTTGCACTTAGTCTAAAATCAAGCTGGACTTTAAGTAACTGTCAGATTATTTGTTCTTTCAAAGATGTGGGGGCCGGGGGGATATGTCATCTTCTGATGACTCTTGTCTACATACCTCGCCGCCATCAGTACAGTGATTACCATGAAAACAGGCATCAAGTTGACGAAAGTACCAGAATTACTTGCTCTGCTGAGAGCTTTTAAACTGGAGGACCAGCAAAAGAAGTTCAGAGTTCCGGCCTGGGATCTGAATGTAATTCTACGTCATCTTACAAGTGATGCCTAAGAACCTCTAGATCAGACTACCTTTGACCTACTGGCACAGTAGACTCTGTTCCTGCTTGCGCTAGCCATGGCAGCTCGAATATCAGAGATACATGCGCTGGACTTTGATCGAACCAGATGCAACACGGGGCAACATGCTGCAGTTCATCTAGGACTTAGATGGGACTTCATTGCCAAGAACCAACTACCTGGAACGACGATATCGTTCTGGATGAGAGCCATCATATTGAGAGCCTATAAAGCAGCAGGACTAGAACCTCCTAGAGCTTCCAACCCACACGAAGTCAGAGCACTGGCGTCAACATTAGCTCTCCATGGAAATTGCTCTATATCAGCAATTATGGAGGGCTGCTTTTGGAAGTCGGACACAGTGTTTGCCAACCACTACCTCCGAGACATAACCACTAAAGGCGTCTCAGGCCTTCACCAATTTGGGTCTCTCGTTGTAGCACAGCAACTAACAGTTCCTCAAAGGCGCTGAGTTGGAAAATCTCACCCTTTATCATGTTGACTTGTTGATAACGTTTACTAAGGAAAAGTATTAGTTTGAAAGTCCATGCACACAGTCTAGGACAGACTAGCATGAGTGATTAGAGATCCTGTACGGTTGAGGATCTTATATACCTGTACGTGAAGGGGTCGCAACTCATTTATGATAAAGATCTTATCATAATCTATGGGTTGTTATACGATATCTAGTAATAAGAAGATACTCGATTATCTTAAGCCACATAAAACAAGATGATTCAACTTGTCCGAGACTGAAGTAAGACAAGAAAGTGGTCTCCCCGAGTTATAACGGAAGTGGGAAGAATAGGATCACAGATATGCCGTTTCGCAGTTCCCACGGGGGGGGATACAGGACGTATCTAAGGACAACTGATGAATCCACGAAATGGCTTGACCCACCACCAATCTGTCGGATTCTATAAGCAAAAGATCATGAGTCAGGATAAGAAAAATATGTAATTCATCAAGTAAAATTGATATTTTTATACTTATCCTGACTCGTGAGGTCAAGCCCTCCCGACCTCCCCGTTGGAAACACTTTGGATTGCACAGCAGATCCAAGTGCTTGGGCAGAAAAATCAGGAGAGAGTGACAAGTAAGGCTGGTCACATGACTGTTTATGCGGGAAAAGGGAGGTAACTCGTGGGTGAGTGTATTTATACGTCCGCTTCAGGAACTTCAAGGGATTCAAGTGTTCCACTACCATTTGCATGGGAAAGGGAGATAAGCAAAAGATCATGAGTCAGGATAAGTATAAAAATATCAATTTTACTTGAAAAATTACATTTCTATTTTGCTATTTATCTGTATCTTGCTATTTTATATAATTTTCACTTATTACTCTCCTAATACCAGATATAGGGCTTATTACATGAGTGTCTGTCAGATACCATTTATCTTACAATGAGTTGTAAGGTAAGTAATATGTTACAGACATGAGAACAATACACACCATAAGATTGCACCACCTTAATTTCCAATAGATTCTAATTTCATATTTTCTCACCATAGTTGTGCAATAATACACAACATTTATGAATGAGTTGGCATCACTAGGTTCCCTGGTTACTACTCATCCCCAAGGTGACCCTCCATAAAAATACGTCTGCGGTGTGTGCTTCATCAAGGCCATAACTATGATGCAAACTAAATTAGGTCAAAGAAATTTCATATAACTAAAATGACGATGTTGCAACATAGATGTAGATGGTTTTCCAACTTGCAAGCATAAACTAATTGGGCATATGACGTCATTGTAATCGTTTGGGACATTTGCTGGTGTTGATCATTGAGTTTGAATCCAGTTGTTTTCATCAGAAGATTGTTTGGATATCCATGTCATTTGAACTTTGCAAAAGTATACGTTCAGTGTCCCCCCCATAGACCAGGGCCAAAAGTAGTGACATTGCTGAGGTTACATTAACGATCTAAGGGAAACTACTCATCTTTACCACATCCTTCTTGTTTTCCCAGAGCATGAAACTGCCACTTGGATGTTACTGATGTTACGGTGTTGCAGGGATGAAATGTGACTGCAGTTGATTACACCCTACATGAAATTTGCATATTATGCATCAGAAGAATATTTTAACTCATTAAGGCCGAGAGACGCATATATGGGGCAAATTAATCAGCTCCTCACGGCGAGTGATGTGTTCATGGGGCAGGTAATTGGCAGTTTCTCACAGTGACAGCCACATATATTCGTCAACAGAAAGCTGCTCTTATTCAGCGAGAGACGCACATGTGTGTTGTACTTTTTAAAATCGCACTGTACCTATTATTTCAACCAATTCAGTAGTACTGAGCAAATATTAGCTTTTCATACGAGTGATGCTACCTTCAGTGTCAATCAGAAGAAGTATTTAAAGTGTTTTGATAGCAATTGCTAATCATTATCATAGGCTTGTACAGCGTTTGGCAAATGAACACATGTCGGCGAGAAAGGGGATTATGATGTTTTTACAGAGGTAAGTGTCTGGTACTCTTCACTGGAAATGGATACTAAAATACTTCGATGCACCTTGATTGAATTAGATGTAATGGTTTAGAGGTTACTGAAGATTATATTTTCTTCAAATTCCTAATAGATAGGAAACAATATACGAAATTTCAAGGACATATACAGAATTCAAACACAATAGAATAGTTTAAATTTACTTTTTATGTATTATTACGTTGTCATGTTTCATATAATGAATGCTACTAAAAGCTACTAAATGTTTCATATAATGAAACATAATGTATGAACACAAATAATTATACATCCAAGCTCAAATACATTAGACATAACTTAACTTACTAATTTGAAGCTTACTGAATTGATAATGCTACATAATCTAATATAAAGTGATAAGTCGCGTCTTTGCATCGAATATATATACATGTCAGTATTATTACAACGATAAAATATTTTACTACGTTTGTTACAAAACACAGTAAGTTGGTAATTCAAAAAATTCTCACACATAGACCGAAGTATTATCATAAGTTATTACATGTAAGCCATACAAAGGTATTTCAAGCATTTTTGTTCAAGCTGTTGAAAGTTTCATGTTGATTTGAATTGTCAGTTTTCTATGCAATTTACATGAGCATTCTGTAAAACATTTGTATTTGATCTCTGTAATTATCAAATCCGGTGTAATTATCACATGTATCAATGAACTCAGTCTCTATCGTCAATAAAAGCTGGATAGTATATCAGCTACGGTATCGATACACATGCGTATAATCATTCAATCAGATTACAGTAATGAGGTAATTGAACACCTCTTTCGACCTTGAAATAACAGCCTCTGGTAGAATGCATATGTAGTTACGTTCTTGTTGAAAGGTTTGTCCCATGACAAGTGTAAAATAAACAGATGTGCTTTCAGTATAAATATGGGCACGCCCACCTTCATAAATATTTGGGGGTTGGGGGGTTGGGGGTGGTTGGGTGTTCAACTGCAAGTTTATAAACTTTAATAATTCAGTATAGTGTCACTTCGTGAATTCTGTTATACGTGTACTTTAGTTTGGATATTCATTCGTATAAAGGTGAAGATTATATTTACATGTACAGCAAACCATTATGTTTTATGTACTAGTTGTGTGCGTAAAATGTATATGAAAATAAATACTATCTCTATTTAATGGTTGGACTTCAATCGCTTTGTTTTACTTATCGAAAAACACTAACATGAGGACAAATAAACTCGCCAAAGTGTCTATCTACTCCTATTTGTCTTATGTGTATATTTCATAATCGTTACCAGTGTGTATGTTTACAATACACAAACTGTTACATGATAGCTTGAGTTGATAAAGCCGAAACCCAGCATATCAACTGGTCAACGATATAGCCAATAATCGATCTCTATCCAAGCCGTTGAGTGACCAAACGTACTCTTCAGAAATTTCGCCCACGCCCCATCACCTGTCCCTTCTTCTGTGACAGGTATCTCATGACACGATTGGTCACAGATAACATATGACCAGCCACTATATTGAACAGTTGAGATACTGAACGTTCTATTCGGGAAATTTGATGACGCCGTATCATGTGACTCTTTGTTTTATGTCTATGCAAGGAATATGTAGTATACATATTTATATGTATGTTTGTATGGTCACGTATGTTGTCTGCATTAAATCTAGATGAAACAAAGTGCCAAGCTATGAATGTGCTCTATGTTAGTCACAGACTAGCGTAATAGTGCTTTCAATAAAATAATTCGTATATACTAGATATGTATCGGCAAAAACGCTATTTTCGGCGGAGATTATAAAGTATGTAAGTAAATTCTTCTTTACAGTATGTCATTGTCATAGATGTTTTGTAAAATTAAACCTCACACAAAGATATGATAGAGAATTTGTTTATGTGTGTCTCATCTCTTACATACAGAGAATACATGCATATTGTGATAAAATATAAATGTACAAGCCGCCAAAGGTCTACAAGAAAAACTTGCAATAAAATTACCTAAAACTTTGCAATACACGATATGTATTCGCACCTGCTTTCTTCCAACATACTGGGGCGGTGGGGTAGCCTAATGGTTAAAGCGTTGGCTCGTCACGCCAAAGACCCAGGTTCGAATCCGCACATGGGCACAATGTGTGAAGCCCATTTCTGGTGTCCCCTGCCGTGATGTTGCTGGAATATTGCTAAAAGCAGCGTAAAACCAAATTCAGGCAGTCAGTCTTCCAACATACTAGTATATCTTTACGACACAATTAAACAATCAGGACTTGTTTGTACGACTAGACAGTTTCCTGTCATCCCCGAAACCTGCCAGGGAAATCAGCTGTGACTAGCACTAATTAGTCTCGGCGAGTGGGCAATCAGCGAGGGGGTTCCAGGTGTTGAGTAGTGAGGTGGCTCTCGGGCTTAATGAGTTAAGCAGTGAATGTCTACTGTGCCTGTAGATGATTGGATTGATTCTTTAGGACGTGTCGCAATTTGCTTTCTTGAACCCCTGAAATGTTTAATGTAGTACTTTGTTTCACACATCGTGTTCTGGATTTGATTGTCATGATCATATTTGTTAATATACAAATAATCACAAAGTAGCTTAAGGGCTGGAAACGTATCTGTTGTTATGTCATGTGATTTTATCTGTGTACTTTATGATGTGATGATATGCAAGCAATAAGATGGCACATGAAACTGGTTCGGTGTTGTCTTGTGATCCTATGTAGGATAAAGAGAACAGACACATCATACCCGGTATTGGTCTGATAGGACCATGGTGGCCATGCTATGTTAAACACAAGCTACATGAAGTATTCTGCCAAATATGTCTTACCATGCAACATTGATTACAAGCTTAATATATTATCGGGCCGTTTTTGTACCCTTAAAAAATATAGGGGAACTTGAAATATGCATATCAAGCATGAAATAATGGTCATGTCTGTAAAGAGTTGTACCCAAACAAGTCCGATACTTGGCATGTGCCACATGTGCCAGGGTCTTATTCCTAATGTTGACACCTTCAGAGAAGGCCTATTATTCGCTGAGGAACAATATTTCTGTCACACTTACTGATTCAGCTTATTATAACTGTGATTCCCTTGATTTCATTCATTGGGTTTGTTTTCAATGTGTACTGTTGGGGCGGTGGGGTAGCCTAGTGGTTAAAGCGTTGGCTCGTCACGCCGAAGACCCGGGTTCGAATCCCCACATGGGTACAATGTGTGAAGTCCATTTCTGGTGTCCCCCGCCGTGATGTTGCTGGAATATTGCTAAAAGCGGCGTAAAACCAAACTCAGTCAGTCAGTCAGTGTACTGTTGTGTCTGCACCATACAGAGATTCTACATGCTTGAGACTGGCAGACGTCTTCATGCAGAATGTTTCATAATGTGTGATTAGCAGACGGTGGAAGCAAGGCCAACCAACCTGACATGTTGCTGAGTGGTGTCATTCAGGGAGTCACTGGTCAATGACATGGTTAAATGATCAGAAACCAGGCTCTATATAATAAATTCCAAACGATGAGTTCAATTGCTGCAAACTTTCATCAGGTTGCTGGTGTACAAGTTGTGGGTCAGATGATTAGAAATTATGTTCATCAAGCATATCTCCATGCTCATTGGTTGCATCTTGTGCCGCCCATTCCAATCATCATCATGATCATATAGCCAACAGATATAAACTGCATACACATCGTCGAAACCAAGGTAATCATCACTGGTCATGTTCCATGTTGTTAGATGAGTTCTGATTTACTTTGTACTTCCTTGATAGGAGTGCTTGAGTCTGGAGACTTCAAGATAAACCTAACACCTCATGACAAATAGCTTGATTGTGATGTAGGGTGGCATTACTATTACTAAGTGAACCCCACTCAACATTGTATAGGAAAGGTTCTCTAGATGTCGGCACAATGTACTGATACTGTTTGTTGTCCTGTTTGCAAGGCATGTGGGTCAACAGTTTGTGTTTGGGAACAACATCACCTGTGCTAACTGTGCACCAATTCATCAATGCTTGTTTCTATAGAATGCCAGCAGTCTGAAGCCCACTGAGCACATGTGGGACATGAAAGGGAGATGTGTGCACCAATTCATCAATGCTTGTTTCTATAGAATGCCAGCAGTCTGAAGCCCACTGAGCACATATTGTGGGACATGACAGGGAGATGTGTGCACCAATTCATCAATGCTTGTTTCTATAGAATGCCAGCAGTCTGAAGCCCACTGAGCACATGTGGGACATGAAAGGGAGATGTGTGCACCAATTCATCAATGCTTGTTTCTATAGAATGCCAGCAGTCTGAAGCCCACTGAGCACATGTGGGACATGACAGGGAGATGTGTGCACCAATTCATCAATGCTTGTTTCTATAGAATGCCAGCAGTCTGAAGCCCACTGAGCACATGTGGGACATGACAGGGAGATGTGTGGACCAATTCATTGATGCTTGTTTCTATAGAATGCCAGCATCAATGTCATAGACTGTGGCTGCCCATGTTGGCTGAACATGGTCAGAGACTGAAAGAGGAGTGGAACAGACTCCCTCAAAACCCCGTTTCATTTCTCATCAAATACTTGTATCAGTATTCATTCTAGACCACGCCCGTGCGCTTTTTTTGCACTACTATTTAACATGGCACACTGTTCACATACAGATGGGTTGTGTTCTCATACAGATGGGTTGTGTTCACATACAGATGGGTTGTGTTCACATACAGATTTATGGATGTCAACTTCTTTATTGTGAATAACACCACTTTTCGGAGTGTATGCTTGTTCCTTCATCAACATACACTCCAAAATGTCGAGTTATTCACAATAAAGAAGTTGACATCCATAAATCTTGCTTTTCTTATGCACTCACTTTCTAAATGCTCTTCAAAGATTTAGCAATACACCTGTTTGACATGACCCACAATATTTTTTAAATAGCTCACATAACAGGGCTGGTGGGCCATGGGCTCACTTTTTGGAAATGCTACAATGAACACTGCTGTATGCTGTGTCAATTTGTGGTTGTATTTTGCTCTACTAAAATTTCCTAATGATAACGTAAACATTCCCTCTGGATTATGGTAGCCTTATTCCTGTGGATTCACAGAATACATACAAAAAATCAAAAGCAATTTTAACACTAAGTCATAGCTATTCCTAGTGGTATACGTAATCTACCCCTGAGTTATCTCCCTTGATCCTGACGTCACTGTATTGTTCTCCTAGAACCCTTCATAATTTTTCAGTATGGTCCACACGCATCTCGTGCAGAGAATCGAGTGAAATTTTCATTTCAAATCAAGTCTTCAATTCTTCATATATAGTTCAGTTACAAATCGCATTTCATTTAATATTCAATCGCATTGCTGTTTTGCATTTATAGTATATATATTTCCAACGTATTTAGGATCTGAAGTTTTCCTGCCCTTTTTGATTGACAAGTATGGCGCAGAGCAAATGTTTACAATGTCAGAAATTCATGGCAGATGTTGATCCCCACTCTCTGTGTGCTTCCTGTTATAAAGGCTTACCTTGCTCAATATCGGATCGATGCTTATTGTGTCAGGAAATGTCAGAAGAAGATTGGTTGTTGATGGACAAATCTCGTTCCTTAGTTAGGAAGCGTAAACATTCATCGTCATCTGAATGCTCTAAGTCGAAGAAAGTTCAGGGATCTCCGCCTTTATCTATAAAATCTGAACCGAAGTCTCGTTCTAGATCTAAATAAAAAACCTCTCCCCAATTGGATATAGCTGTGTTCTCAGAACTTTTGGCGGGATTTAAATCCGATATCCAGGCGGCCATGGATAAATCTGTACAGGATATGGAGATGAGGAATGACAAAAAATTTGATCGCCTGTCAAAACATTTGGAAGATCCTGTATTACCCGGTGTAACAGGCCAGAGTATACCCCTGTCCCAGACTATACCCAGGGTTAAACTGGGCTAGCCCAGACTATACCCCAGGTATAATCTGGGCTAGCCTAGTTTATACCCCGGGGTATATTCTGAACTAGGCCATAGTATACCCCCCTAGCCCAGATTATACCCCTACAGAAACGTGAGGATATTTTGCCAAGGTTTTATCTCTGCCAAAGTGTCCACCTGTAGCTGGGTTGTCATGGCATGCTTTCAGGATGCTGGGTAGGCGGCTTTTGGTGAGCACTTCCCTTTCACCACGAAAGACAATTCCATTTGCTACCCGAAATGGCTTTGCAGTTTGCCGAAAATGTGACTTCGCATTCAAACGCGTGTCAGGATCCAGGTCATAGATGTGCTGAAGATACTTCTTATCAGAGCTGGTGTAGAAGTTCAAGATCTGGGTATAGGTTGAATGCGATATAGGATGCGAAATGAAATGCACTTTTAAATACCTTTACATGACACCGAGATCAGTCTCCAGAGTCACTTGTTCATATTAATAAATAAATACCAGCCCCTACTCACACCAGCCCCTTCTCACACCGGTTATCTCCCAGTAGTTAGACAGCCAGTTGTTAGACAGTGGAGTAGGGTATTAATTAAGAAAACACCCACCTCCATAATGGTACAGTTCTAATTAGATTGATGAGTAGAGTGTGCCTGTAGTTAATCTGTTCATGTTGTACTACCCTGTTGCCGAAATACCTTAGTTGTGTGTGCAACGCTAAATAAAGCAAATAACTAATTACTAACCTTGATATATCAGCATGGCTGGGTTATGCCAAGTCGAAAATATCATATTGCAGAGAGGCACTCAACAAATACTTAATAAATTTTGTATTATGCAGTAATGTAAATGAAATGCACCTACAAATTCCTTTAAATGACACCAAAACCATTGCCCGAGTCACACACTCGTATTGATTGAATTGTCAACATAATTTTTTAGGGGTATAGTCTGGGCTGGAGGGGTATACTTTGGCCTGGTCCAGAATATACCCCCGGGGTATAAACTGGGCTAGCCTATAGTTTACCCCGGGGTATAATCTGGTGGGGGGTTATTCTGGGCTGCTACACTGGCAAGACGGCAGACAGCCAAGGGGCTTGTTGGTCGATGGCAAGAGCCGGGAGCCAAAGTCCCTTCCTACGGAAACCAGGGGTGCTCTGACTTGAAAAAGCGGTTATCACGCCCTGGCGTACGTAGGAGGCTGGTCCCCTCAGGAGGCTCCGGATCCGGGGTGACCATGGCTCAGGCCACACCCCCCGTGTCCTTTGTCCCCGGGAGCCAGTCATCCGTGGCTGCTCCCTGTCGCATAAAGCCTGCTACCTTCTCCCACTGGGAGACTGGGCAGCTAGGGTTTCACGGGTCTGACTCGGCTCAGACGGCACGTGATTCCCGCTCCAGCTCAAGCCAGGCCACTGGGTTGGCTGCTATGGATAACGGTGTATCAACCCAGCAGTCTGATTTACACGGGCCTAGCGGTTCAGAGGACACAGCTACGGACCCGCAAGGTTATTTTGACACGGACGATCTGCCCTTAATTCCATTAGTGTCTGATGTGATGGATCAGGAAGATTTATCGGTGTATCCTTTTTCACAACCAGAGTTGTGGCTTGTTGACGGTACAACCTATGGACATGTCAGCACAGGATTTTAAGTCGGGCTGGTGATTTAAAGAAAAGCTGGAACTTTTGCACAGACTTTATCCTAATTCTCTACCACCACCGTCGGACGGACAGGAGATAGATATTCCCGTGGAACTCGGATTATCAGGTTGCCTTCCCCCGGAACGGATGCCCAGGCTGTCATTACCACATTCATCATCCCTTAAGAAAGTGTTGGAGAATTACAACTTAGGCCTTTCTAAGGCTATGAACTTGAATTCTTTGCCTAGGGTTTCTCATAAACCCATTTATTCCATTCATGATCGTGTTATCCCAGCCAATTAACCAAGTTTAGACAAGGACTTTAAACAGTTACAGGATGCTAGAGGCTCTCGTGAATATGCACCATTCTGTACCTTCAAGAATTGTAAGGAATTGGATACGGCAGCCCGTTCGGCGATTGATGCCCTATCTTATTCAAACTGGTTTTCTGCAGGAGTTCGTGCTTTGCTCCCACCAGTGTTTCAAGATTATACGGGAGTTAAGAAAGACACTTTGATTTCCATGACTGCTGAAGATGTGGCGTTAGCGCATTCCTTTCTGGATGTAGTGTATCAATCCTTAGCCGATGCGATGGGGACTGAAGTGAATATATTCGGACGACTAGATTCAGTGAGGAATTTACCGGATGCTTCAAGGGATTTTCTATTGCACCAGCCCTTGGAATCGGATAACACCTTTAATGGACAATGTCAACAGGCTATTGAAGCTAGAGATGCCTTTACGTCGAGGAACTTGAATCAACGTTTAGCGTCGGCTCTTTTATTCCAAAATAGACGAAGGGCTAACATTAGATCTAGAAGAGGTTCCAGTGTTACGTCTTCATCTTCATCAAGTCATAGTCAGAACTTTCAGAGATCTGCCTTTGATCGGGCTTCGGATTCAAGAGCGCGTTCTACAAATGTGGCTGTTACTAGAGGCTCATCCTCATCTAGGGGTAGAGGTAGGGGAGGTAGATCTTTTCATGGATCAAGATCAACTTCCAAGAAATATTGACTCAAGTCTCACTCTTCAGCGTTCTCTTCCTTACGAAGTGGAAACGTCCCTCGAAAATGATATTGGATTTGGAATTTGTATGTCCGGTGACGCAATCTCCAGTAGGGGGCAGAATGGCCCAATACTTAGACAATTGGAAACTAATAACATCAGACGAGTGGGTCCTGTCTGTAGTGAGCAGGGGCTTTATTCTTCCTTGGCACAAGCAACCTCCAGTGACTTGTTTTCCAGAGGGTCGTCGGTTTTGTCTTCAAGGCTAGCATTTAGTGGGTGCAAACTTAGCAATAAATCAGCTACTGGAGAAACGGGCAATCATAGAACTTCCTCCAGGGGATCAGACATGCAGGTTTTTTTCACCGGTATTCCTAGTCCCCAAGAAATGCGCATGATAATAGACTTGAAAGTGTTGAACAAGCTATTTTTGAGGAAACCGCCAAAGTTCAGGATGGAATCAATTGCAAACCTACGCACCTTGATGTGTCAGGATTCCAAGTTTATAAGTATAGATCTAAAGGATGCGTATCTTCATATCCCTATTCATCCAAGATCTCGCAAATACCTAAAATTTGCAGTGAACGGTCGCAGGTTTCAGTTCAGGGTGCTGCCGTTTGGGATATCTCTAGCGCCGTGGTTGTTCACGAAAATAATCTCCCCGATTCTGGCTTTTTTTCATCAACGAAGGATTGCGATACACGGCTATCTGGACGATTCTTGGCAAGGAATGTGGTGCCAGCGGTTCTCAGCAAACCAACTTTATGATCCACGTGTTTACACATCTGGGTCTAATAGTTCATCCTAACAAGTCAGAGCTGGTCTCTTCTACGAGAATCAAGTTTCTGGGAGCAATCTTGGACTCAAGAGCAGGCCGTATTTATACTCCTCAGGATCATTGGGTGGAAATATCAACCAAGATAACCAACTGCATCAGTTCGTTCATGGATGTCCCTTCTAGGAACTCTCACTTCAATCCAGGATTATACTGTAAGAGGAAGATTAAGGGTTGAGAATCCCGCAGATCTGGCTCAACCAGTCTCGGATGGAGGACTTGGAACTGCTCATAGCCTGTCCAGACAGAGTCCGAAGGGAGATATTATGGTGGTCCTCGTTTAACGGATCTGACACTTTATGCGGATGCCTCAAACACGGGTTGGGGTGCACACATGGACATTTGGCAAATTCAAGGTGTGTGGAATCTGTCAGAGGTGAATCTGCATATAAACTGCCGGGAGATGTTAGCACTGTTGAAAGCGATTCGTTGCTTGGGGAATCACTTGTACGGGAAGAGTCTCATGTTAGTGTCGGACAATTCTACGGTAGTGGCATACATCAACAAACAGGGAGGTACCAAATCTCAACAGCTCCTCGGGATCACTCAGGATCTGTATTAAGCAGTGGACGCTATAAATTGTTTAATCAGAGCGAGCCACATTCCAGGTTAGAAGAATATCCTAGCGGACTCATTATCTCGACAGGACAGAGTGATCTCGACCGAATGGACTCTCAAGGAAGAAGCATTCGATTTGATAGGACAGAAGTGGGAATTTTCGGATACCAATGTTTGTGAGTACAGTACCGGATCCATTAGCATGGGCAGTCGACGCCCTATCCATATCGTGGGAGGGGATGATAGCCTATGCGTTTCCTCCGTTCAAACTAATTCCAGAGGTTCTGTTAAAAATTCAACAACACGACTGTCTAGTTTATCTAGTGGCACCAGCGTGGCCTGCCAGACCTTGGTTTCCCACCTTACTACAACTATTGGTGGACAAACCTCTATGTGTTCCGTTGTGGCACATTTTAATCAGTCAACCCAAGTCCAACAGAGTTCACAAGAATGTCAGGCTACATGTATGGAAGCTATCTCAAGGTCACTCAGGAATCAGGGATTTACAGTTGAAGCTACCAGAGCTATTTCAGAATCCGTTCGAAATTCCACAGCTGCCTTGTATGACGCTAAGTGGCGACAATTCATCCAGTGGAGACGAGAGTGTGGAATCTTGGATGTACCTGTCACCATTCCAGTGATAGCGGATTTTATCTTGTTCCTAAGAGAACAGAAACATTTGAAGCATAATACTATTGAGGGATATCGATCAGCTATTTCTTCAGTCATGGATGTTCAAAGTTTATCTGTGGGCTCAGATACATCGCTTCACAAAATGATCAGATCTTTTCTGATTAAGGATATATCGTCTCCAACGATATTTCTTAAGTGGGATTTAACATTAGTACTTCAATCTCTTCAAAAATGTCCTTATGAGCCTATGCAGGATGCTTCTCTAAAGTATCTGGCATTTAAGACGGCTTTTCTTTTGGCATTTGCAACAGCTTCCAGAGTGTCGGAATTACATGCTATTGACTTTAAATCCATCAGGATATAAACAGATAACTTTTAGAACTGTTCTGGAGTTCATTGCCAAGAATCAAACTTCAGCTTGTGGTCCTTTCGGACATACCGGTAGGATATATCGTATACCTCAGCTTCCTACCTCTACCTCTAGATCGTATAGGACTAGACTTTTGTGTCCCATACGTGCCTTGCGCTGGTACATTCAGCGTACTTCGACGTTTAGACGAAATTGTCGCAGAATGTTTGTTTCATGTAAAACAAATGTAGACTCGGAGATATCCAAGAATACCATATCTTCATGGCTCAGAAAGACTATATCTTTTGCTTATAGGGATCAGAATCAAGACTTAATTGATCTTAAATTCTCCCCCCATGAAATTAGAGCCCTAGCTTCATCCTTAGTGGCTTGGTTGTCAGTTCTGTTAGAACAAGTTGTGTCTAGTTGTCAATAAAAATCTCCTAATACCTTTATCCAATTTTACCTCAGGGATGTTGCTCCCTCTATTGAAGGTTTACATCCATTAGGACCTTTAGTAGCGGCTCATCACCTTGCCTCCGCCTGACTGCCTCTGTGTGTGTGTGTGTGTGTGTGTGTGTGTGTGTGTGTGTGTGTGTGTGTGTGTGTGTGTGTGTGTGTGTGTGTGTGTGTGATGGATGGATGGATGGATGGATGGATGGATGGATGGATGGATGGATACTGGTCAAGGGACAGCATGGAGCCAGAAAAGTTGACATGGCAAGAGAATTTACATTTAGATATATCACCTAACCGAGCACAATATGGACAGAGTTCTAACTTCTGAGCTACGGTTGATGGCTTCACGTTTGAATATGATTATGAGCTCAAGGTGGTTACCTAGGGTTGGGTTGAGTTGAACGCAATTATAGTCTAATGACAGTTAACCGGAAGTGATGTCATTGAACCGGAAGTGACGTCATTAAACCGGAAGTGACGCCATAAGACCGGAAGTGACGTCTAATTAGTATTACATCATGGAGATTGTCTCTAGGAACCGGAAGTGACGGCATTAGACCAGAAGTGACGCCATAAGACCGGAAGTGACGTCTAATTAGTATTACATCATAGAGATTGTCTCTGGGAACCGGAAGTGACGGCATTAGACCGGAAATGAGGTCATCAAACAGGAAGTGACATCATAATTACCGGAAGTGACGTCATAAGTTTAAGGAATATTAGGTTTAATTACACAATTCGGGATTCGAATACAATCATGATATATTCATAGGAATCTAGCATAATCCGGATTTAAGGAGTTAGGAATTATATAATTCCTACTAATACTGATTAGGATAATCATGATATCTATCATATCAACCATAACTATAGGAAGTTAGAACACTCTCCATCTCTGGGAATGTATTCCCTCACTGCTACTGACCAATCTGGAGATAAATTAGTAATAAAGTCATAGTTATTCTTAGGAGGTTGAGTAATCAACTCTCAGTTAGTGGTATAGAGGGTAGTATCTTCCAAGGGTAACCCTCCTTCCTTACTTGGGATTCAGGCTACCATAATCCAGAGGGAATGTTTACGTTATAATTAGGAACAATTACATGTATTGTTTGTAATTGTTAGTAAACTTACCTCTGGATTATGGGGAGTAGTTCCCACCCTGTGTCCTCCCCGCGAAATTATCTTAAGAAGATGTCATAGATGTGTTGTTTTTTAGAAAAATTATGAAGGGTTCTTGGAGAACAATACAGTGACGTCAGGATCATGGGAGATAACTCAGGAGTAGATTAGGTATACCACTAGGAATAGCTATGACTTTGTGTTAAAATTTCTTTTGATTTTCTGTATGTATTCTGTGAATCCACAGGAATAAGGCTA
Source organism: Haliotis rubra (assembly GCF_003918875.1). NCBI lineage: Eukaryota > Metazoa > Mollusca > Gastropoda > Lepetellida > Haliotidae > Haliotis > Haliotis rubra. Next base: position 120,984 of record NW_025767204.1, on the reverse strand, counting down.
CCATAATCCAGAGGTAAGTTTACTAACAATTACTAACAATACATGTAATTGTTCCTATCTCACCTCTGTCACTCTTCAAGATGATAGGCTGTATTAAGGCCACTGCCAAACTTCTCTACAGGTTTTGATGTGTTCCCAATTGGTTCATAATTAACATAACAACTATTTTTTTATGAAATGTTAAGTTATTTCTGTGTATCACCTCCTGTTTTTTGTTAAATATGTCTTGATATGATGACGAGTGTGCTGAGAGAGGCCTATGCTCCATACTGCTAGTCTAGTGTTGCTCAAGGTGTACAGTAACTGTATATATGGGTAACATTATACACAATGAGTATTTAGGTTTAGATTTTACAACTTAATGATAAAAAAGAACAATGTTTCTTGAATTTTTATGAATCATACAACAAAATAGGTCAAAATGGTTTTCAGTTTGAAACAGTTTTCACCATTTTCCAGCCAAGGAGATGAGTCTGACAACGTCTCCAATCATTACCAAGGGCTACTCCGGCTTCCTGACTGTCAACAAGACCATCAACAGCAACATGTTCTTCTGGTTCTTCCCGGCTCAGGTACGTCATGTCATGTCTCACTCAGATACATCATGTCCCACACAGGTATGTCATGTCAGGCTACACACATGCAGGTCATGTCATGTTACACACATGCACCTCATGTCATGTTACACACAAGCGCCTCATGTCAGGCTACACACAAGCACGTCATGTCATGTCACACACAAACACATCATGTCATGTTACACACAAACACATGTCAGGCTACACACAAGCACATCATGTCATGTTACACACAAGCACATCATGTCATGTTACACACAGGTACCTCATGTCATGTTACACACAGGTACCTCATGTCATGTTACACACAGGTACCTCATGTCATGTTACACACAGGTACCTCATGTCATGTTACACACATGCACCCCATGTCATGTTACACACAGGTACCTCATGTCATGTTACACACAGGTACCTCATGTAGTGTTACACACATGCACCTCATGTCATGTTACACACATGCACCTCATGTCATGTTACTCAAAGGCATGTCACACATCTGATTAATTTTGTTGCTAAATACTGACACTATATTTTCAAATTATACTTAATGTACCATGCACCTATCATTCGAGCAGCTACTCAGTTGTTGCAAATACCTGTCATCATGGTTTCAAATAAGAGATTTTCCCTTCCTATTCCATCCCTCATAAACTGTCCACCAGTCAGTGATATGAGTCCCTATATGTTAATTTATTGATGTTGAAACTATTTATATCTCTAAATATATGTAGAAAATAATCCAGAAATTTGTCTCAACAAGCAACAGATCATATTGACACATCACTAGGATGTATGTGATACTTAAATGACATATGTATCTTCATATTTGTGTATGTGTCGTCGCTAGGTGGGCCCAGCTCTTTGTTACAGTTCTACCATCATATCTTCTGTATCACATTGGTGTCAATGCTTATCAACCATCTAGAATTTGAAATTTATTGATTAATATACACTTACCACAGTTATTACCACAATAATCGTTATGTTTTTGCATTCAAGGATAATTATTAGTGTTGGGCCTTTTCCAAGTTTACTAGTATTGACAACTGAGCCAGTACATGTCAGTCTTGACTGCTGGATAACTGCTGTTCATTCCAAGACGTCATCATTGTCATTTAGAATGATGTACTGGTACATTACTTTCGTCCTTGTCTTTGTGAGCAAGTAAAGTTCTGCTGTTTGCAAGTGGTCAACGCAAAAGGAACAATTACTGAAGTCTCTTTTGAGTCATTATTTCCGTTCTAATGGCAAAAGTGTTGCAACGTTTTACTTATTTTTCATAATATTTTTTGCACTTACTAAAACGCCTTTTCATTACCACACATATGCTGTTGTGTGATGTTGTCATGGCATCTATATTCTTATAAGAACAAAATGTTTTACATGTAGGATACTTGTAGGATTGTGTAATCAGTCATGCAGTGTGTGAAATAGCCATTGGCCCGCTAGCCTGTGGCTAGTAAAAATTCAGTCGGGCCAGTAAATCTCCACAGTCACTGGCCCAACTGGCAAGTGGATGTTCATGGGGTCATTTTGTAAATATATCTTTCACTCCGACTTGTTAAGTTATAATACACTTTTAAATCATGCAAGATTATGGCCTGATAAAAATGTTCTTCATATTAGCAGCTTAAAGATGAAACCCATGTCTACATTCAAATTTCAGGCTTGTGAATTATTTTGTGGGCTCGTAACTTTCAGACATAGCTAGTCCGACTGGCTAGCAAAATATAGAAAGTATTTGGCACACTGCAGTCATGTAGATGTATATTAACCACAGTCACCTGACAATGTGATCACCAACTCTTGTTTTACTTCTCCTCAGTACTGTTAGTGGTGGGAAATCAATGTCATGTCATTGGGAAACATTCTTCTTTTTTGATCTGCAAATGTTCTCTGTTGGGAGTTAGAATAGGTATCACAGCATTTTACAAACTACAACAGGTTTAAATGACAGTTTTGAAACGGAAAGAGGTAAGTATTGACTCATTAGCTACTGTAGTCTGTATTTATGACACTTCTATAGCCAGGGTGGATCATAAACAGTCATGGTCCTCTATTTTTCTTTGTGTTCCAAGAATCCTACTGAATATTATTTACTGGTTGGTGATTGGCTGAGGCTATGATTTTTGTCTTGTACTTACTCAGCATCTGTTATTTATGTGTAATTCAGTGTCTGATTTAATTAGGGATACATGTTTGGCCAGTGGTTCTGGACACAGTTTGGATGCATTATTTAGGGATAAATATCTAAAACCTGGATCAACAAGGGAGCCAATTCTATGGATATACAACTGCTCTATTACAATCACTGCAATGTATCAGTTATCAATCACTTACTGTGTACCATGTTAGTATCTCATCCAACACATTGTTTTACAGTCCTGGAAACATGCAAGGTTGCTGTCGTAATTATATCAAGCATGAGATCTCCGAAGGTTTGTTTCTCATTTTTGACTGACTGAACAAATGTTACTCTAATGCTTTCCCCACAGACTGATCCTGCCAATGCTCCTGTGTTGCTATGGTTACAAGGAGGTCCTGGAGGTTCATCTCTCTTTGGTCTGTTTATAGAACACGGACCAATCTTGGTGGATGCACATGGGAACTGTAAGTACCAGTCTATCAATAAGGTCAGCACTAATGCTTCCATGTTGTTTGATCCAGGGTGGATTCAGGGTAAAATCCCCATCCTGTGGCTTATGCTTGGATTAGATGATCAAGCTCTTTGCCTTGACGTAATGTGTATCATCATATCACATTTCCCTTGATCTTTGCTCCTTTTTTATTGGCACGTGATGAAGTACACCTGTTTCGATTTGTTGTGGAGGATGTTTATGTCATCCTCAGGTTGCAGCTATCCCTTGTGGTGTCCCAGTTTCAACTATCCCTAACCCCAGCTTTGTTAGTGGGATGGCTTGTTGGAAGACCCCTGCTGTTGCTTCCTCTCCTTGTTCTTGCGAGGAAAGCGTTAAGACAGGTGGCAGATTGTATTGTCCATATTGTCTGTAGTTTGCACTGTTTGGCGCTGGGGGACCCTTTGAGGGTTTCTTAGAGTCTGGGATCTTTATTATATGATTTTCAATTTCGTAGTTACTAAATATGCAATTTTTGTCTCCTCTTTCTCACTCCAGTACAAAGACGAAACATAACCTGGAACAGCAAGTACTCCATGCTGTATGTTGACAACCCTGTGAGTATGTGAGAAGATATTCTCATTTCATAAGCATACATATTTCAAATTCAGTGCATATTATTATGCTGTTATTGGTCACCTGGCTGATAACGTGGCAAATAAAAATTTGAAGATCAATAAAAGAAATATTTTTTCAAATTGTATGTTTTGTCGACTATGTCTGCATCAATACTTTTACGAGTAAGTCTTGAGAACAAACTTATTTTTTGACTAAGGCTTAATATCTATATCTATTTGTCCATACATTTAAACCCCGGCCTTTAACCACTGTTTGCACTTGACCCAATCTGTGTGTGTACTGTAGTGACAGTGGCAAGGGGTCAGGATGTTTAAACAATTGTGTATATGTACTGTATTTGTATGACTGTGTTCAAAGTAGTGGTTTACCAATTAATTAAAATAATCAAAGATCAAAGGACCAAGCAATCGATCACATTTTCTCATAATTGAACACGAACGATTTTGGAACCACTGTTTTAGTGTTTGAACCACTTGATGATGGAACATATCTTAGAAGTTGTCAGGGCCAGAAAACTTGTTTAATTCTTAGAAAACTCACTTCACTTACTGAAAAGTCATGACTGAATATTTCTTGAAGTCCCCAGGAAGTTTATGTTCATGATATATTAGTCATCGCTTTAGCAAGTAGCAAGTTGTATTGTTTTACATTGTATGTGAAGTTTGCAAATGCAATTTGTGCAGTTTTTGAAACAAAAAACAACAGATAACCATGTTATACTTATGTGCAATAACAACCTGAAAAGGAAAATCCAACAAATGATGCTAACCAATTTCTTCCGATGATTGTTCGTTGGTAATGAACCAATCATCAATTGTGAAATTTCAACCAATTCCCCACACTAGTTCAAAGGCAGTCCTACTTCCTGCATCCAGCCAGATAATGTGGAACAAACCTGCTCCTGGTCAATTATGTCTTCCGTGGCTCAGTGTGAATAGTTTCATTAGATGAGGTGGTGTTAGATCCCGCCTGAGGATGGCCTGGTACCTTAAGTATGGGAATGAAGAATGTATGTCTACACTGCTGCAAGTAAAGTACTGATAAGAACTTTCCTTAAAACATGGATGGTTTCCATAGTCTTCTCCCATACAGTACGCTACACAGGAGTCCGTTGGTGGCATGGTGGCAGTGGCTTAACAGTCATCAGGTTCAAACAAGTTGTCTTTGACTAATTAATCTGAATTGTCAGCAAACGTGTAGTAAATACACTGAACATAGAGAGAACATGCATAATTGTGATCTGTACATTGAAAGGGAGAGGTGTATTGATCACCAGAAGAAAGTACAGCATTTTTAGAATATCTGGAGTGTGAAGATGTGCTTACTTGTAATTTGTTTTCAGGTAGGAACTGGTTTCAGCTTCACGGGGGAAGATTCGGGCTATGCTACTAATGAGGAAGATGTGGGAAGAGATTTGTACAGGTCAGAGCAGTATTCAGCGAGCTCACTTAGCTCTTGTTAAATGAACTCAACAGGAGTAAACACATAAGATGGACTGCGTCCAGACTGAGCACTTGACTGCTATCACAGGGGGGCATTAACCTGTCTACACATCTGTATTTCCATGTGTCTCAAAACATTTCTGGAACAGAAATGAGAAACTGTTTGGGCTACATTTATGTAACATAGTACACACATTCACACTAAACTGTTGTGCCTTGGTTCCTAAAACATTTTCTAATATTTACCAGTTTGTTCTGATGAGGGTAGGGTTCATTAAATCTGTTTAATATTTCTTCAGGGCACTTCAGGTGAGTGTTAAACTGGTGCCTTCTGTAAATCAGACTTGGTTTCATCAGCAGCCCCATGGAACAGGTCCTAAGTCACGTTTTTTGTTTGTATCTGACCACAACTGCAGATGAATTGTCTTCTGTCTTCTACACAAACTTTCTTGACATTATTCTTCCATGATTGTTTTCCAATGCTCCTGGGAAATTCATTTGGCATGTCAAAGAAGGTCACAAGTTTATGTTTTTGAGTATACATTTTTGGGTACATTTTAGGTACATTTTCTCCAAACATTTCAAGAAAGTTTATCATTGAACTCGGTATGAAGCTTCTGTGATTGGGCCTTGCTTTGGTGTTTGGTCAAGGCCAGCTCTCAGTTTATTGTAGAGCATGGTTATAGCATTGCCTGTTTCTATTGCAAGGTTACCCCAGGATAAGCCCCCAATTTCTGTTAGGGGGCAGTAAACAAAGTGAAACACAAATCTTAACTTAGTAATTAATTTGCATAGCATTATATTGTTGCAAAAACAGCCACACAAGATCAATGACTAATTAAGAAATTATTTTGAAACACATAGTTTTCAAGTAGATTTACAATTTAAGAAAGTCAATACACTGTGTTAAATAAGTGGTGGCAGCCATCAGTAACAGGCAGTATTACAAACGTCAGTGCTGTAAGAATATTCAGAATTTATGACAGTCATGTGTCTTGAAATAGGCACTTGCTCGGTTTTTGAATCCAGAAACAGTGTTGTCAGGATGTTTGTGTTATCCGATTATTGTCTCCCTCTAGCTGGTCAGATAGATAGGGTGCAAGATAGGTTGTAGAATGGGTTACATCACCTGTGTCACACATTGCCCACACTGTGAACAACTACCATGTTTCATAACTGAAGAACACACTCTAAACTTTGAACAACAGATAATGTTGAACAGCTACCATGTATTATATTTCAAGAACACACCCTAAACTTTGAACAACAGATAATGTTGAACAGCTACCATGTATTATATTTCAAGAACACACTCTAAACTTTGAACAACAGATAATGTTGAACAGCTACCATGTATTATATTTCAAGAACACACTCTAAACTTTGAACAACAGATAATGTTGAACAGCTACCATGTATTATATTTCAAGAACACACCCTAAACTTTGAACAACAGATAATGTTGAACAGCTACCATGTATTATATTTCAAGAACACACCCTAAACTTTGAACAACAGATAATGTTGAACAGCTACCATGTATTATATTTCAAGAACACACCCTAAACTTTGAACAACAGATAATGTTGAACAGCTACCATGTATTATATTTCAAGAACACACTCTAAACTTTGAACAACAGATAATGTTGAACAGCTACCATGTATTATATTTCAAGAACACACCCTAAACTTAGCCAATTTTAAAAAATATTTTCTTTTTAAGAAAATGTTGAACATCTTCTAAGTTTCATTATTCAAGGTTGGAATATTTGTGGTGGATAAATATAATAATAAACATGGTATTTGCCCGGAAATGTTCCAGTTAGAATGTTCATATGAGAGTTAAAGTGGTTTTATGGCAGATTATAGTTATCACCTTGTATGTGGATTTGGCTGCAGACAATGTGATGGTTACTGTTCATTAATCAGACTTCTCATGTGTATCTGTGTCTATTTTATCTCATTGCAGTTGTTTAACACAGTTCTTCCAGATCTTCAAGGAATACCAGAAAAATGACTTTTACATCACTGGAGAGGTAGGATACTGCTTAAGAAGAAGCTCAATCTTCTTTTGAAACCAACACTGTCACGCTGTGTGAAACATGATATGCAAGAATATGTAGCAAAATAACTGCTTTACAATTTTTCTTTATCCTGACTCATACTATACTACAAACAAAAAGTATGGGAACATATATAGTCATATATAGACTTAATAGTGATGAGGTTATTTATACTCTAATGTTACAGTTAATAAGTTGCCGTGAGAAACGGTTTAAAAGTCCCATTTGAACCAGCAAAATAGAACACAGACAAGTCTAAAATATTCAATAATATATTGAGCAAACAATGATCAAGCTACAATGAATGACAATACAGATATCTAGTACAATGCAATTGAGTCACAAATCTAAAATATTTGGTCACATTTATAATATATTAACTCACCAGAGTCTTGACATTTACAGTGAGGGTAGGCATACTGATTGAAGGTTGTTTACAATGACAGCAGTTGAATATAGACGAGCACGGTCAGTCTTGAAATGTAGGTCAGCTTGACGATGACAGACAAATGTGTATAACTCCAGTGATGTGATGAGTCCCATCGCACAATGCAACAACCAGCCTTTATATAGCTCTTACACAGTTCCCGAGCATTCTAGCAAAGCTATATCCAAGGGAGGCAACTCTATCGAAAATTTGTACTGCTCAAAATACTATTGTCATTGAATATACATGATGCGAGATGTGAGCCAAAACCCACACTAAAGACTTACCCATAATAACGATTACTTTATCAATGTGATATTACAAATGACAAAAAACACTCTCGTAACACTAAGGTAAATGCAACTTTTTGTGTGCTTAATGGGCACTTTAAACGACATGTTGGAACATGAAGTGAGCAACTGATTCAATATTCGTTGAGTTTCAGTGAAATGAAACATTGTCCAAAACAGCAAAAAACAAGGGTGATGAAACATAGCTACACCATGTTTGATTCAAATGCCCAAACACAACAGACTAGTGCATGAGGAAGACATGTTGTGGTGTATTCACTTCAACATCTCGAATGACTCCTCTGTGAGTCGACCATCTGCTCCAAAGAGACGTATTCTTCCCATTCACTCGGTTTCCGACTAGAGTTATCCTTCTTGGGACTGCTGTACTCTACTGCGACCAATGACGTGACTGTAACACACCGCCCACAGAACAAAATGTTGTTTAATCTTCAAACTTGTTGAGTTTCTTGACAGAAAACGTTTTCTAGATGTATTCGTGGGTTGGTTGTCTTTTAGATTTCCCAACTTTTAACCGTTGACTTTCCCAAAAATTGACAGGTTTTTGCCAAAGTTTTAACTGTACACCGTCGCCCGTCACTAGACACACATCAGTCGTGAATGAACGATGTTCCGGTGCACTGACTTGATCAAATAACATTTTAGCTGTTATTAAGTTCAATGATATTGCATTAAAAATATCATTTTTATCATATTGACAAATGTTAATAAATTATTCCATAAAAATATTTTGGTTGTATTCTAAAGGGATTTTATGAGGTACTACTTTCCATAGTGTAGTTATGTTATTACCCATGGAGAAGTTTAATAGCGCATGAATACGAATCAGCTGTTTGAGGTCACAAGTCCTGTCTCCGGGTGGTTTTTATTTCGTGGTTCTTTTTTTTTAATGACATCATGGATAATAAATAGAATAACCAACTCGGTACGAGTGATTACGGGAAATATGCCCTTGTTAAAATAATGTTCGTGTTGTGTTTGTCAGAACCTTATCTCGAAAATATTCAAGGTATTCTTTCATAAAACTGCACAAGAACACTGAGTTGTCAACTGCTGCCTTTTGCTACTAGCAAGTTTTGAAATTTGTCCTTTGATATTAGTTTGTACCTGACATAAAAGTCCCAATTCCATGTTATTGTTTTGATAGCTCAATAACTACTCTTGTATACTGATGGACAATTAGATAGAAATTCTCTCATCAAGTTAGACTTTAAGTCTTTGCCTTACTGTATTTTTCTCTTATAAATGTACGATGCACTACCTACTATAAAAGTGCTTTACGCTATGATATCTATTATACTTAGCTATAATGTGTGCTATGCTAACACAGTTATTTCACTGTACCATATTTACCATAGAAGGAACTGAAATAATATCCACAAACTTCAATACTTCTTTCTATAAGTGTATCATGCGCTATTTATTGTATTGTTTTGGCTGGACCAAAATGTTTGCTATGTCAATACGGATATTTCACTATACTACTTTTTGTATGATGATACTTTATGAAAATCAAATGTAACATGTGTCGGGTTCGGGACTACACCTTCTTAGTACTCGATGCATATGTCATGCTTGTCTACTATTTCATCAAATTATATTCATATGCCATCTTGTATGCTTCACTGAAATGCTTGTCTACTATTTCATCAAATTATATTCATATGCCATCCTGTATGCTTCACTGAAATGAATAAAAATATTGAAAAAAAAATGAAAACAATTTTAGACTTTAAGTAATTGTCAGATGATTTGTTCTTTCAAATTTGTAGGTTCTGGAGACTTACAGACTTTTTAAGATTCTTGTCTTAAAAACATCAACCAAGCCCTAACCTGAGAACCACCAGTGAATGATGAAACCATAATCCCACCATAGAAATGGGAAGCGCAGTCTTGCATCGTTCCTATATTTCTGTCCTCTGTTCCCCAGTCGTATGCAGGGAAGTATGTCCCCGCCATCTCCTACAAGATCCACATGGAGAACCCAACAGCTAAAGTGAAAATCAACTTCAAGGGGATGGCTATTGGAGATGGCCTCTGTGATCCAATAACGGTACAGAAACGTTACTCTTTTCTTGCATTTGTTTTGTAAAAAATAAACAAGAATTACATCTGGAAAGATTAATTTCTTTTGGCAGATGTTATGTCTAGTTTGAATGCCATTAATTTCAGTACAGTAGAACATGGATATAGCGAACACGGATATTGCGTACAAACAGATATAGCGAACAAATTTAAAAGTCCCGTCAATAGTCCTTTATAATATCATTAAAATTATACGTGAATAACGAACTCGTGATTAGCGAATTAACGGCTATAGCGAACTGATTTACTACCCCCAAGACCCAATTAACGACGTGATTAGCGAACTCACTCAGTGTCAGCTCAGTGTCAGCTCAGCCACTTAGCGGTATACATCAACGGTGAATCAACATTGGCGGCGAATCAACATTGTTTAATGGTCATTAATTAATTAACAAAACAAACATATCGTGTTTAAAAGCTTGAGTGATATACAGGTCTTCAGTTCACTCTCGTCACTATTCCAAAATCCACTCTCAGTTCCATTATTAAGAATCGCAAATCTATTCTTGCAAAATCTGTGTCTACTGATTTTGGCCCCGCCAGCAAAAAGTTAAGAGCTGCCAATCACCAAGATGTAGAAGATGCTCTCTACAAATGGTTTCAAGGGGCTAGAAGTGAGAACATTCCCTTAAATAGTCCCATGTTGCAGACTAAGGCAAATAAATTGGCATTTAAGTTAGATCATTTAGATATTAATTGCAATAGTGCTTGGATTGACAGATTGAAACAGAGGCGGCGTGGCATCGTATGTAAATCATCTCACGGGGAAAGTGCATCTGTTGACCCCGACCTCGTCAATGATTGGCTGAAAACTCGCCTGCCTGGCTATCTTGAAGAGTACAAGCCTGATAACATTTTCAATGCTGACAAAACTGGCCTCTTCTACAAAATGAAACCAAACAGAACTCTTCACTTTAAATCTGAAAAATGCAGTGGGGGGTAAAAATTTTAAAGAGAGAATAACATTGTTGGTAGCGGCAAACATGACTGGGAGTGAAAAACTTAAGTTGTTAGTCGTAGGGAAGTCAGAAAAGCCTAGATGCTTAAAAAATGTACGCAGTTTGCCAGTAACGTCAATGTGAATGTAATGTCAATGTACAAGAATAAAGATTTGTAGCCTCAGCATATACATGTCTCTACATCTCTACAATCCAAGATGGTGGTCAAATGTGAATAACGAACAACGGATATAGCGAACTAAATTTCTTGGTCCCTTGGAGTTCGTTATGTCCATGTTCTACTGTACTGGCAAGTCACTTTCAGGCTAAAGTTACGTTGTGGACATAGTGGACTGAGATTTACATATCTCTCCAAAAGTGAAATAATTTTATGGTGAGTAGCATTGTGAAAACTCCCAAACGTTTTATTTCAGTAAAGTGTATTCACATTTGTCCATGGTTTCGTCTTTTCACTTAAGCATCAGATGTAAAAAGTATTATTTTTCCTTATCCTGACTCATGCTCTTTTGCTTGTCTTCTTCTTCTTGCGAACATAGTGGAACACTTGTATCTCCTTAATTGAAGCTCCCTTCAATGTAAAATCACTAATTGGTACTCACCACGAGTTGCCTCCTTTGCCCCTTTTGGCGGGAACAGGTGTCGCCACCCTCTGGCCTCATGCTTCACTCTCTCCTTCTTCGCCCAGTGAGCAGGATGTGAGAGCGCCTGTGTCTCCTTACACACTATATCCTTTGCTTTTTCTTAGTTTATTACCTCTTATAGGTTACTATAGAGGTATAGCTAGTATCCTTCATTAATTTGCATTGATATTTAATCGTATTTCTACTGTTTATTCACGGAGTTCGTGATTGTTCAGCTAGTATTTACGCTTGATGAAAATCTGTACCATTTGCAATTTACGTTTTCAATTGCTGACCCGCATGTATTATGCCCTAGTTGTGCTACTTCCTTGCGCGTTTGATACACGCTGCAGTTACTGCATTAATCTATCCAATTCTGCTTTTCATAAATATCTTTGCGCCGTGGAGACGACAGCAGATAGGTCACGCAAAACAAGGGTTAGACATGGCCGATACATCGGATTCCCTTCCAGTCAGCTGCTGTCGATAGACCCTCCCGCCTGGTGTTTCGCAAGAGACTCCGCTGGAAGATGGGCGGGATGCAGTCCGCCACCGCTAAGAAGCGCCCTGCCTCCCCAGACGCCCCGGCCATCGCAGATAAAGTCCAAGAGGGCCACGACGCCTTCCCAACGCAGACTTCGACTCCCAGGGCAGCGCCGACATCCAAGGGGAAGTCCACGGTCGCCAAGAACTTTCTCAGCCGAGATTGTTCCAGCCGCCGAACTGGGCCTCTCTACGATGATCAGCCGATCATCATCCCTGACGCTCGCCACAAGAAGCGACCGTGACAGCTACAGTGACATCAGCAGAGATGGCCATGCAGCCTGATGCCTCTACACTGATGTCAGACGATTCCTTGAGGGGTCAGCAGCTGTCATCGCGAGAGGGCACCACTACTTCGCCGCAGACCATCCCAGACGAAGCTGTTGCGCAGATCATGACCATGATGGAGGGCCACTACAGTCGGGGAAGCAGCCAGCCCAGGGTCCGAAAGCAACGCAGACGATACCCCAGAGGCAACCCCAGTCAGCGTAGCAGCCACGACGAAGCAGCCTTCGAGAAGGAAGTCACAGACCACCTCAACGGCGGACGATGTACAGTCGCCGCTGGCCTCTTCGCGAAGACGGAGAGAGATCATCATCATCCTCGGCCTCGCCCTCAGATGCAGACTCAGACCACCAGACGCCACGGAAACCGGCCACGAAGTCAAGGCGCCGCCCCCAGGTCCGGACGCAGAGGAAGCTGCACGGCGGCCGCCACACAGATCGTCATCGCCCAGAAGGACGCCGAGGGACTATTCAAGAGCTTCAATGGGCCGCCAACATTCTCCTCGCAGATCTAGGTCTTCCCATAGACGAGATCACCTAGACGATCTCCACGCCGCTCACCACGCCGATCTCCACGCATACATCACCTCGCAGGTCATCACACAAGTCGGCACACAGGTCTACACTCAGGTCTCCCCGAAAGTGTCACCCGACATAGAGATAGCAGCCCAGAGGTCACCATCAGAAGAGCATCAACCCTCATCTCCGATGCTGGTACAGAAGATGATGGAGGCATCATCTTCTCAGACGCTTGAGATAAGATATTGGATGGTAAACAACCTAGATTTATCTTCACCGGCCCAAGAGTGGCAACTCAGCGCAGACATACCTGATGAAGGAAGACGATGCAGACGCCATCACCTTACCTCCGATCGACCCGATTGCCGCGGTGCCACATAATCTAGATACAGCCTTCATTAAAGCTACGAAAGTGCAGACTCCACATCTGCCGAACTTTCACGCTTAAGAAGTTCTCCACGCACAACATGGACCCCTTCCTGAAGGCACAAGACATCGATGAAAACTACAAGCTGATCAGCCATGTTAAGAACAAGAACTACAAGATTGACGATCGCAAGCTGGTGCAGATAGAAAACATGACGAGACGCATGTTCTTTGGCCTAAATAGATCTAGAACGATCAATGAGACACTTATCACCAGATTTCAGAATACGACCTCTGAAGATGATAGGATGATCTACTCGCCCTACTGATGCAAAAGAAGGACCAGCAGTTCCTTACAGATCATCTCACATCTGTCTCAGCAGCACTGACCTTAGCTCGTCGTCCAAGGCCTCCTCGCTTCCTGCAGCTGGGGTGAGAACTTTACAGCTCCACTCTATACAGCCCCGTGGTCATCCCCAAACATCTTTGACGGAGGAATAGACAAAGTCTCCAAGGAAGTCACTAAGGACTCCAGAGAAGTCCTTATGATCAAGTCGATGGACACGCTTAGCAAGCCAAGCCATCAGGCAGACTTCACAAAGATACTCAGGGAGATCTAAGTTCTCGGACTACAGAAAGCACGGATAGGAAGATAGCCAGCCAGGGGAAAAGATTCTTTCGCCGCCCATATGGCAACTTTAGAGGAGGGTCAGGAAGAGGCAGGACACCCAGAGGTTCCCGCAACTATAAACGCTGAAAGACAGGTTCGAACGACTGAGTCTTCCACCCCAGCCGCTCCAGTACAACCGGCTACAAGTGGGTGGACGCCTCCAACTACACTGGGAGAACTGGGGAATGTTAAAAGACCCTTATGTCTCCAACATTCTTCAACACGGATTTCTCAGATCCCACTACAGGCCACGCCCGCTGACAGTCAACCCTTACAAGTTCGACTTTACAGGCACAACAACTACCAAAGTTAAGAGAGGCGGTTACATCACTCATAACCAAGCAGGCCATAGAAGTACTAGATCAAGTAGACATCGAACCAGGCTTCTACTCCCCAGTTTTCCTAGTACCCAAGAAAAACTCCAAGGAGAAATACAGACTCATTTACAACATGAGCTTTTTCAACAGGAATTATCTACGAAACCACCAAAGTTTCGCATGATACACCTTCCTCAGTTACGGCAGTTGATTCTAGCCCCATGGATTACATGGCCAGTATAGATCTGCAAGACGCTTATCTACATATCCCGATACATCCCGAATCCAGGAAATATCTAAGATTTACACTAGACGGGCTACATTACCAATGGAAAGTAATTCCCATTCGCATATCATCAGCCCCTGGCTATTCAACGAGGATAACGAAACCGATTGTCACCTATCTACATCGCCTAGGGGCTACGAGTGCTCTACCTCGACGACGGATACAAGTAGATCAAGATCCACAGCATCTCAAACTACAGTTAAACTACATCATAAAGCTACTAACACAGCTAGGATGGTTAGTAAACTTACTCAAGTCGGACCTAGTACCATCGCAAAGATCTGCAGTTCCTAGGCATTCGATTTATCACTTAATCACAACCGTATCGTCGTACCAGAAGACCGCTGGCTCAAGATCCAACAGACCATTCCGTCAGCTCTCTACTCTCCGCTACCACTCACGACAATGGCAGAGCTGCGGTTGGGTCTCCTCACATCAGCCCAAGACATGACAGTCTCAGGCAGATTACAGTTACTTCATTACAGGTCTTCATCAATGCACATCTCGACGACCTACAACCATTCAGTCTACCAAACGCCTCAGACCTCATCTACTATGGTGGACCAGGAGGTCGAATGTTTCATGGTAAGGTATTTGTTTAGAAGAGCAGGAATTCAAAACCCATCTATATGTAGACGCTGCCGCAAGGTTGGGGAGCTCATCTCGCCAACCGGACGCATCAGGGTTATGGAATCAGCAAGAAAGCAAGCTCCATATAAACATGTTAGAGATGAAAGCTGTAATCAACGCCATACTTCATTGGAGCAACATTCTACAGAATGCGCGACTTTTAATGATTCATACCCGATAACTCGACAGTGGCGTTCTATGTGAACAAACAAGGTTCAACAAGATCACTGAACCTATTGACTTTAAGCTTTCAACTGTTCGATCTAATACACGATCTAAACCTACATGTCAGAGCATGTCACATTCCCGGAGCCAAGAATGTACTAGCAGACGCGACTCTCGGGGCCACATCAACCGGCCACCGACAGAATGGATGCTCAATACAGAAATATTTGCACAGATAATCAAGCAAATAGGAGCTGCCGCTAGTAGATCTATTCGCAACACGCTTCAACAATCAGCTACCGACATTCGTGGTCACCAGTCCCAGACCCACAAGCATGGGCAACGGACGCCTAAGCATATCCTGGGAAGGCCTCAATGCGTACGCGTTTCCGCCGCCAGCAATAATACCTCAAGTGTTACAGAAAATCAGACAAACACAGAGCCTCCAACTCACTTTGGTCAGCCCTACTGGCCGGCCAGAACGTGGTTTCCCATTCTAATTCAAGAAATCGGTCAACCAACACTAGAGCTACCCAAGCGCTCAAATCTATTAATACATCCACACACCAAACAGGTGCACGGAAGCCCAGAAGTATTCCAACTTCACGTATGGATTGTATTAAAATGTGTTTAAACAAGAGAGGGTATTCTACCAGGGCGGCAAAAGCGGTCACGCTTTGCCTTACGCTTATTCTACACGTGAACTTGTACTTAATTTACAAGTGGCACAGTTTTGAGAATTCACGAGTAAATAAGGGATTTACAGCAAGAGATGCTACTCATCCACAAGTGGCAGATTATTTGTGTTACTTACGACAAAACAAACATTTAAAAAGGCTCGACATTGTCAACATATCTTGCAGCTTTAGTTCTGTCATTACCATGAGAACGGGTGTTAGATTAACAAGAACTCCAGAGTTACTGGCCTTACTCACGGGCTTTCGATTGGAGGACCAAAAGCGGAAGTTCCACTTCCAGCTTGGGATCTGAATATAATGTTACAACACCTCACAAGTGAGGCTTATGAACCGCTGGAATCGACAAACTTTGAGTTTCTCTCACAGAAAACGCTTTTCCTGTTATCTCTAGCCACAGCAGCCAGGATGTCGGAAATTCACGCACTAGATTATGAGAGGATACAGTTTGATGACAATCAAAACACAGCACACCTGGGATTAAGATGGGATTTCATCGCCAAAAATCAACTACCAGGTCAACCAGACAGGTTATTTCATATCCCTGCATTATCCTCCATTCTCGGATCTCAAGATACACTGGACTTATCTCTATGCCCAGTCAGAGCTCTCAAAATCTATTTACGACGTTCCAAAACAAGGCTGAAGATTTCTCAAGCGATTATTCATTCCCTTGTCGGCAAATAACTCAGACAGAAGTCTCTCGTACCACCATATCTATATGGATAAGAACTGTCATACTTCACCACAAGGCAGCAGGACTGGACCCTCCAACAGCATCAAATCCCCATGAAATCAGGGCGTTAGCTTCCACTCTCGCCTTACACGGTAACTGTTCTTTGAATACAATTATGGAAGGATGCTTTTGGAAATCTAACATGGTGTTTGCTAATCACTACCTGAGAGATATCACCACCGAGGACGTCTCAGGCATTCACCATTTCGGTCCCTTGGTCCTCGCACAGCAGTTGACAGTCCCTCGTGAACGCTTAACACGTAGTCTTATGAGATTTATATGCATAATTGTTACATGCATTATCTAGCTTATAACTCTACGGAGTTCTAGCAGTATGTATATATGTTCAGTGGTATAGCTTCTCTATCAGAGTAAGCTTTGATATTGTTGTTTATAATATCTCAGTATATTATTAATGTAAATACCCCAGTATGGCATTATAACCTATGGCTTATAATAGAGGAATTATCCTAAGTCTATGCCTTTATGAAGTTCCCGTGGGGTTATTACAGTTAAATCTATATAAATCACTAATTCTATAAATCCAAAGTATTCTGTTTTGCCCACCTCCGTTTCCGTGAGGATTCTACAAGCAAAGAGCATGAGTCAGGATAAGGAAAATATGTAATTTTTGAGTAAAATTGATATTTTATACTTATCCTGACTCATGAGGTTAGCCTCCCATCCTCCCCACATAACACTTTGGATTTCCCTGTAAATTCAAGTGTTGGGCTCGCAAAATCAGGAGAGAGTGAAGCATGAGGCCAGAGGGTGGCGACACCTGTTCCCGCCAAAAGGGGCAAGGGAGGCAACTCGTGGTGAGTACCAATTAGTGATTTTACATTGAAGGGAGCTTCAATTAAGGAGATACAAGTGTTCCACTATGTTCGCAAGAAGAAGAAGACAAGCAAAAGAGCATGAGTCAGGATAAGTATAAAATATCAATTTTACTCAAAAAATTACATGACTTTCCTCCATTTACTGAGGAAAACACTTGTTCATCAGTTGTTTGAGTGATATGTGACACTAATTAATGAATCAACAAAGGAAGGTTGCATGAAATCATTAAAAGTAATGACTGATAAAGTATGTAATTCAACTGTTGGAAAATAATACATGTTCAACATTCATGTTAATGCTTACTGCATTTCTAATATTATAATAGGAAACATTGGAATCCATTTGTTTGTTACAGTGGAAATGTCTGTTACATGATGTTTGATATCATTAACAGATGTTCCCCAAATATGCTGACTTCATGTTTAACATCGGTGTTCTGGATGAGAGTGAGCGAGACTACTTCCAGTCACAGTCCGACCTGGCTGTAAAGGCAATGCAGCAACAGAGGTTTGGGGATGCTTTCAAGGTGGGTGGAAGGCAGCAACCGTACTTTCACATGGCCATACTTACATTGCAAGGTCACATTTCTACGATATGTAGGATTTTTGTTTGACTTCATTTAGCTTTTATGAACAGAGTTCTAAGATGCTAGGATTTTTGTTATTCTTCTTTTAGCTTTTATGAACATATTTCTAAGATACTAGGATTTTTGTTTGACTTCTTTTGACTTTTATGTTGCCAGCAGTCAGAAGCAATTTGTGATAAACACTGGTGAAATGTCCCAGAAATATGTTGAACTTGTATCTGTTCCTCAGTAATAGGCAATGAGGAAAGTAGGAAAGACTAACGTGTTTAGCTTTTTGTAAGAAGAGTTTGTTTTCACCTGTGTAGAAACAAGTCTTGTACCATGACTCAATTACCATGGGATGAGTGGAGAGAGTTTAGATGGAACTGTTCTGTATTGGAAAATGGAAATCACATAGGTCATATTCAGCAAGCATGTCACCTATGCAGGCCAGAAAGTCGGATTAGGTAGTTTCAATGTGGAACCAGGCTGATAGCGTGTCATCATTCCAGCACGGCTGGGTTCTTCCTCAAACCATTAACCAAAGGTTTGACAAGAAACTATTGTATATGCTCATTACAATGTGTTATGGTGGATGTTCATGATACAGTTTCTCATTTCAGATGTTTTCAATGAGGTGTAACTCCCGTCATCAAGCCACATTCATTTTCATCTAGTTAAAATAGATGTGAATTTTCTCTGTCAACAGATATTTTGGGCTCTGATATTAGGAGGCAAATCTTCCTTTGCAGCAAATGTCACTGGTTTAATTGATCATTACAACTTCCTCAGAACTGAGGTATATATCTGAGATTGCCTTCAGGCATACTGCTTTCCTGCCTCAATCCTTCCTCAACTGACTTGGCAACCATGACAAATGAGAGATGTTTGAAGCAGGCATGAAAGCATTAGAACCATGCTGCAGTTTGATATTTTAATACATCCTTTGTGAGATTTTAATTTTTACGACATGTTTGAAGAAGGATTCTGCCTTATTCAATTCTGAATCACATTCCATATGTGTTTATGACCGGATCATTAATGTTTCTTATTTTTAGGATTTATTCAGTACCAAATCTAAATATGTTATTGTTGGCATGGCAGATATGATATTATTTTTTTCCAAACATAGGACTCATCAGAAAAATTCCTAGAAATATTTAAAAACACATTGAGAATGGACATAATTATTAAAATCCTGCTACAACAGTGCTCAATTTGTTTCTTATATCTGATATTCTCAACACAGTGAAAACAGCTCAAACAAATGATTTGAAGAAGCAGGCCACTGACAACACTGTCTACGTAACTGTGTCAGTATGCTTGTGTCTGTTGATGCACTCACACCAACTGAATCTGTGGCACTCAATCCAGCTGATTCTGACTGTTGGTATGCTCACACCAACTGATTCTGTGTCACCAGTGCCTCTTGGTGTACTCACACCAACTGATTCTGTGTCACCAGTGCCTGTTGATGTACACCAACTGATTCTATGGCACCAAAGCCTGTTGATGTACACCAACTGATATCTGTGTCACCAGTGCCTGTTGATGTACACCAACTGATTCTATGGCAACAAAGCCTGTTGATGTACACCAACTGATTCTGTGGCACCAGTGCCTGTTGATGTACACCAACTGATTCTGTGGCACCAGTGCCTGTTGATGTACACCAACTGATTCTGTGTCACCAGTGCCTGTTGATGTACACCAACTGATTCTATGGTACCAAAGCCTGATGAACACCAACTGATATCTGTGTCACCAGTGCTTCTTGGTGTACTCACACCAACTGATTCTGTGTCACCAGTGCCTGTTGATGTACACCTACTGATTCTGTGTCACCAAAGCCTGTTGATGTACACCAACTGATTCTATGGCACCAAAGCCTGTTGATGTACACTAACTGATTCTATGGCACCAAAGCCTGTTGATGTAAACCAACTGATTCTGTGTCACCAGTGCATGCCTGTTGATGTACACCAACTGATTCTGTGTCACCAGTGCCTGTTGATGTACACCAACTGATTCTATTGCACCAAAGCCTGTTGATGTACACCAACTGATATCTGTGTCACCAGTGCCTGTTGATGTACACCAACTGATTCTGTGTCACCAGTGCCTGTTGATGTACACCAACTGATTCTATGGCACCAAAGCCTGTTGATGTACACCAACTGATATCTGTGTCACCAGTGCCTGTTGATGTACACCAACTGATTCTGTGTCACCAGTGCATGCCTGTTGATGTACACCAACTGATTTTGTGGCACCAGTGCCTGTTGATGTACACCAACTGATTCTGTGTCACCAGTGCATGCCTGTTGATGTACACCAACTGATTCTATGGCAACAAAGCCTGTTGATGTACACCAACTGATTCTGTGTCACCAGTGCATGCCTGTTGATGTACACCAACTGATTCTATGGCACCAAAGCCTGTTGATGTACACCAACTGATTCTATGGCACCAAAGCCTGTTGGTGTACACCAACTGATATCTGTGTCACCAGTGCCTGTTGATGTACACCAACTGATATCTGTGTTACCAGTGCTTCTTGGTGTACTCACACCAACTGATTCTGTGTCACCAGTGCATGCCTGTTGATGTACACCAACTGATTCTATGACACCAAAGCCTGTTGATGTAAACCAACTGATTCTGTGTCACCAGTGCATGCTTGTTGATGTAAACCAACTGATTCTGTGTCACCAGTGCCTGTTGATGTACAAAACTGATTCTATGGCACCAAAGCCTGTTGATGTAAACCAACTGATTCTGTGTCACCAGTGCATGCCTGTTGATGTACACCAACTGATTCTGTGTCACCAGTGCCTGTTGATGTACACCAACTGATTCTGTGTCACCAGTGCATGCCTGTTGATGTACACCAACTGATTCTATGGCACCAAAGCCTGTTGATGTAAACCAACTGATTCTGTGTCACCAGTGCATGCCTGTTGATGTACACCAACTGATTCTATGGCACCAGTGCCTGTTGATGTACACCAACTGATTCTGTGTCACCAGTGCATGCCTGTTGATGAACACCAACTGATTCTGTGTCTCCAGTGCCTGTTGATGTACACCAACTGATTCTGTGTCACCAGTGCCTGTTGATGTACACCAACTGATTCTATGGCACCAAAGCCTGTTGATGTACACCAACTGATATCTGTGTCACCAGTGCTTCTTGGTGTACTCACACCAACTGATTCTGTGTCACCAGTGCCTGTTGATGTACACCTACTGATTCTGTGTCACCAAAGCCTGTTGATGTACACCAACTGATTCTATGGCACCAAAGCCTGTTGATGTACACCAACTGATTCTATGGCACCAAAGCCTGTTGGTGTACACCAACTGATTCTGTGTCACCAGTGCATGCCTGTTGATGTACACCAACTGATTCTATGGCACCAAAGCCTGTTGATGTACACCAACTGATTCTGTGTCACCAGTGCATGTCTGTTGATGTACACCAACTGATTCTGTGTCACCAGTGCCTGTTGATGTACACCAACTGATTCTATGGCACCAAAGCCTGTTGATGTAAACCAACTGATTCTGTGTCACCAGTGCATGCCTGTTGATGTACACCAACTGATTCTATGGCACCAAAGCCTGTTGATGTACACCAACTGATATCTGTGTCACCAGTGCTTCTTGGTGTACTCACACCAAATGATTCTATGTCACCAGTGCCTGTTGATGTACACCAACTGATTCTGTGTCACCAGTGCATGCCTGTTGATGTACACCAACTGATTCTGTGTCACCAGTGCATGCCTGTTGATGTACACCAACTGATTCTATGGCACCAAAGCCTGTTGATGTACACCAACTGATATCTGTGTCACCAGTGCTTCTTGGTGTACTCACACCAACTGATTCTGTGGCACCAGTGCCTGTTGATGTACACCAACTGATTCTGTGTCACCAAAGCCTGTTGATGTACACCAACTGATTCTATGGCACCAAAGCCTGTTGATGTACACCAACTGATTCTATGGCACCAAAGCCTGTTGATGTACACCAACTGATATCTGTGTCACCAGTGCCTGTTGATGTACACCAACTGATTCTATGGCACCAAAGCCTGTTGGTGTACACCAACTGATTCTGTGTCACCAGTGCATGCCTGTTGATGTACACCAACTGATTCTATGGCACCAAAGCCTGTTGATGTACACCAACTGATTCTGTGTCACCAGTGCATGTCTGTTGATGTACACTAACTGATTCTGTGTCACCAGTGCCTGTTGATGTACACCAACTGATTCTATGGCACCAAAGCCTGTTGATGTACACCAACTGATTCTGTGTCACCAGTGCATGCCTGTTGATGTACACCAACTGATTCTATGGCACCAAAGCCTGTTGATGTACACCAACTGATTCTATGGCACCAAAGCCTGTTGGTGTACACCAACTGATATCTGTGTCACCAGTGCCTGTTGATGTACACCAACTGATATCTGTGTTACCAGTGCTTCTTGGTGTACTCACACCAACTGATTCTGTGTCACCAGTGCATGCCTGTTGATGTACACCAACTGATTCTATGACACCAAAGCCTGTTGATGTAAACCAACTGATTCTGTGTCACCAGTGCATGCTTGTTGATGTAAACCAACTGATTCTGTGTCACCAGTGCCTGTTGATGTACAAAAACTGATTCTATGGCACCAAAGCCTGTTGATGTAAACCAACTGATTCTGTGTCACCAGTGCATGCCTGTTGATGTACACCAACTGATTCTGTGTCACCAGTGCCTGTTGATGTACACCAACTGATTCTGTGTCACCAGTGCATGCCTGTTGATGTACACCAACTGATTCTATGGCACCAAAGCCTGTTGATGTAAACCAACTGATTCTGTGTCACCAGTGCATGCCTGTTGATGTACACCAACTGATTCTATGGCACCAGTGCCTGTTGATGTACACCAACTGATTCTGTGTCACCAGTGCATGCCTGTTGATGAACACCAACTGATTCTGTGTCTCCAGTGCCTGTTGATGTACACCAACTGATTCTGTGTCACCAGTGCCTGTTGATGTACACCAACTGATTCTATGGCACCAAAGCCTGTTGATGTACACCAACTGATATCTGTGTCACCAGTGCTTCTTGGTGTACTCACACCAACTGATTCTGTGTCACCAGTGCCTGTTGATGTACACCTACTGATTCTGTGTCACCAAAGCCTGTTGATGTACACCAACTGATTCTATGGCACCAAAGCCTGTTGATGTACACCAACTGGTTCTATGGCACCAAAGCCTGTTGGTGTACACCAACTGATTCTGTGTCACCAGTGCATGCCTGTTGATGTACACCAACTGATTCTATGGCACCAAAGCCTGTTGATGTACACCAACTGATTCTGTGTCACCAGTGCATGTCTGTTGATGTACACCAACTGATTCTGTGTCACCAGTGCCTGTTGATGTACACCAACTGATTCTATGGCACCAAAGCCTGTTGATGTAAACCAACTGATTCTGTGTCACCAGTGCATGCCTGTTGATGTACACCAACTGATTCTATGGCACCAAAGCCTGTTGATGTACACCAACTGATATCTGTGTCACCAGTGCTTCTTGGTGTACTCACACCAAATGATTCTATGTCACCAGTGCCTGTTGATGTACACCAACTGATTCTGTGTCACCAGTGCATGCCTGTTGATGTACACCAACTGATTCTGTGTCACCAGTGCATGCCTGTTGATGTACACCAACTGATTCTATGGCACCAAAGCCTGTTGATGTACACCAACTGATATCTGTGTCACCAGTGCTTCTTGGTGTACTCACACCAACTGATTCTGTGGCACCAGTGCCTGTTGATGTACACCAAACTGATTCTGTGTCACCAAAGCCTGTTGATGTACACCAACTGATTCTATGGCACCAAAGCCTGTTGATGTACACCAACTGATTCTATGGCACCAAAGCCTGTTGATGTACACCAACTGATATCTGTGTCACCAGTGCCTGTTGATGTACACCAACTGATTCTATGGCACCAAAGCCTGTTGGTGTACACCAACTGATTCTGTGTCACCAGTGCATGCCTGTTGATGTACACCAACTGATTCTATGGCACCAAAGCCTGTTGATGTACACCAACTGATTCTGTGTCACCAGTGCATGTCTGTTGATGTACACCAACTGATTCTGTGTCACCAGTGCCTGTTGATGTACACCAACTGATTCTATGGCACCAAAGCCTGTTGATGTAAACCAACTGATTCTGTGTCACCAGTGCATGCCTGTTGATGTACACCAACTGATTCTATGGCACCAAAGCCTGTTGATGTAAACCAACTGATTCTGTGTCACCAGTGCATGCCTGTTGATGTACACCAACTGATTCTATGGCACCAAAGCCTGTTGATGTACACCAACTGATATCTGTGTCACCAGTGCATGCCTGTTGATGTACACCAACTGATTCTGTGTCACCAAAGCCTGTTGATGTACACCAACTGATTCTATGGCACCAAAGCCTGTTGATGTACACCAACTGATACCTGTGTCACCAGTGCTTCTTGGTGTACTCACACCAACTGATTCTGTGTCACCAGTGCCTGTTGATGTACACCAACTGATTCTATGGCACCAAAGCCTGTTGATGTACACCAACTGATTCTATGGCACCAAAGCCTGTTGATGTACACCAACTGATATCTGTGTCACCAGTGCATGCCTGTTGATGTACACCAACTGATTCTGTGTCACCAGTGCCTGTTGATTTACACCAACTGATTCTGTGTCACCAGTGCATGCCTGTTGATGTACACCAACTGATTCTATGGCACCAAAGCCTGTTGATGTACACCAACTGATATCAGTTTCACCAGTGCCTGTTGATGTACACCAACTGATTCTGTGTCACCAGTGCCTGTTGATGTACACCAACTGATATCTGCCTCGCCTCTTGGTGTACTCACACCAACTGATTCTATGGCACCAGTGCCTGTTGATGTACACCAACTGAAATCTGTGGCATGTTGATGTGCTTATGTCTGCTGATTGTTACCATAAGCAGCTCATGCTTTTTATGATATGAATGCCTCTAACATATGTGGTACTTCTTGCTTTTGGACCTGTGCATCTACAAATAGACATTGTAGGCTGTCATTCAGGATCTTTGCCTATCCATGAGACCTTATTTCAGGGTCCTTACCCTTCATTTCAGCTCTGTTTAGTGACATGCTATATGTTTCCTCTGGGGAACATTGTTGAGTACCTTCCACGTGATCATCTAGGAGAGCATAGAAGTGAGGAGCTATTGGAGAAATGACCCTCTTGGAACAACTGGGCTCAACAATCAATGGGGCTCATTCAGAGATAACCCTCTCGCAGTCCGTACACAATGTTACACCTCTTCAGGGATCAGTTT
Organism: Haliotis rubra; assembly: GCF_003918875.1. Lineage (NCBI taxonomy): Eukaryota > Metazoa > Mollusca > Gastropoda > Lepetellida > Haliotidae > Haliotis > Haliotis rubra. Next base: position 95,249 of record NW_025767204.1, on the reverse strand, counting down.
CACATAAGCCTTGATTCACCTTTCAGTTCTGGAAGCCAGGTGGTAAGGGACTCAATTACTGATGCCTGAAGCTCCATCTAGAGACATTAGGGTACATCAGGTGCAAAATACTGTTGGGTCTCCTCTTCTACTATGGGTATACTGAGATCAGCCTGATGAACTTGTGCCGTTCAACCAGTCTGCGTCCCCATCTCCAGTGTTTGACTTTCAAGTCAAAAACCTTCCTTGGAGTCTCTTGCACAGACATTGTGCCCTCTTACCATCTGTTGATGATGAACAAGTCTCAGCCAGGGGGATGCACCTAATAGTTCAGACCACAGCAGTCATCTTTTGGAGCAAACATTTCAAGATGACTGGTACTGTTTCAATTCATTAGAGACAAAATCTTTACTCGTTCTTTTCAATGCCTTGTTTGGCCCTGGCCTAACAGAATTCATGCTCCATCTGCAGATGTTACACCTTCTAGGCAATTACCAAATATAGGGACACCAAATATTAGCCTGTTTGCATTTTCAATCAAATGTGACAATACAGTTTGTTCAAGATCAGATGCTTGACAGCCTTTGCAACTTACTAGCCCAACTGCATGCGCGTTCGGTCCTCAGATGAACTCATCCATCACATTGGGTAAACTGGCCCAGTGAGCTGTCTCTCACTGTTGCTATAGTACTGATTTCCCTTATCAGTGTCACACTTGTTCACCAATGATATCCAGTTCACCAATCACTGTCAATCTTTACATGATACTTCAGAACAATATTCATCAATTTTCACATTAAAAATCAATGTAGTTCAAAGTATTAAACATATAAGAGTTATGGAATTCTATCAGTCACAAATGTAATCATGGCCAATGCACAAGTACATTTTGAGTTTGTTCAGAATAAGCATGGTCATGAAAATCTAGTTGACCTTGATGACGGACCCCTCGATGATGTTGAATTTGGCAGATTATGTGATGGACTTTTGGGTTGAGGGTAACCATGGGTGGCAAACTTGAAACCATCATGACACCATTGGCCCTCATAACACCACCCATGTAGACGGTTGGCACAATAAGATGAGAAAGATCATGGTCTTGCCTCATCTCAACCTCTACAAGTTCATCGAGTTTTTCAAAACCGAGCAAGGCTACACTGAAGCAACAATCCTTCAACTTCAACATTGCAGTGCTGTATGTTTCAGAAAGCGAAAGTATCGCAATATGGAAGATGTCCAACAACGGAAAACCTGCCACCCCTTTAGCAATAATAGGGCCCACCTGCCATTTAATCCGTTTGTTGTTCTATGGTCCCAAATGTTGGGAGATCGAGAACACACCATTAAAACAGTATGTAGTGATATACTACTGGTCCTCCTGGCCTTGCCAGGCCTTGCCTTTTACAGAGTCCTGACATTGTTTCTTTGGCAGAGCCAGAGCTTTTTCACTCTGTGTTATGGATATTGGTGAAAAGATGCATATTTCACACTGTCATAAAAGTTCATCTTACATTCTATGCTTAGATACTGTAATTTGTAAAAACGTTAATACACAGAAATGTATATTCTTGTTCGCTTATTTGTTAACATTTGCCAAATCAATACTAGCAAGCTCAGCTTTAGAACAAGAGGAAGATAGGTGTGGCCTGAGCTATCTCTATTCTGTTTCTTACAGATTATGGGTAAAGTCTTAAATAACGGCCAAGATGCATACTTTTATAATGTGACGGGCTTGGATGATCTTTACAACTTTATTCTCAGCGAGGTAGATTCTTGAAAGTGTTTTCCTGCCACAGATATTCTCTGTCTTTCTGACACTAGAAGAAACTGATTTTGATGTTAACTGTTGTTCAATTACCAGGTGTTTGATGAGCTGTTAAATGGAGATCTCACACAAGGGCCTCCATACTTCCAAAACGTGACAGGGACTTCCAATTACTACAATTTCCTGCTTACAACGGTAAATTGTGTTACTGGTAAACAAACTGTACTTAACAGGATATCAAGTTGACCTGGATGAAATGGCATTGGGTGATACACATACATTTTGACTTTTTCCTCTCAATATTTGCTTTTTTTTGTAAAGGATTATAGAAGTTTGTAAGATCATATCCTCTCATGTAAAGACAAAGCAGTGTTTGCTAACATCATGTCCTTGTAAATTTTCATTTAGCGTTATTCAGTGAAATATTGGTGATCAAAACCCAGGCTAGCCCTGAAACTAAGGCTTCCTACAGCTGATTGAAGTGTATCCTTTGTGTGGTTAGTCTACCAGTACACATTCTATCACTTATCATATGCAGTCAGTTTCTTCAGTGAGCCAGCTTCACTTACGCTCTCAGTAAGTGCCATGTTGCCATCTTGGTTTCCAGCATTATTAACCCAAGCTGTTGCATGCACTGCACTGAAATATTCTATTTTGCTTAAACTATAATTAAATCCTGCTAATTTCATTAATCTAGTACACTAATACCTGTATCATTTAATAACATTCACTTGCTAACAGTAATATACACACAGTAGAAGTGCTTGACCATTGTTCCCCACATTGAACAGTAATATACACAGAGTGGAAGTGCTTGACCGTTGTTCCCCACATTAAACAGTAATATACACACAGTAGAAGTGCTTGACCATTGTTCCCCACATTGAACCGCAATATACACACAGTAGAAGTGCTTGACCATTGTTCCCCAAATTGAACAGTAATATACACACAGTAGAAGTGCTTTACCATTGTTCCCCACATTGATCAGTAATATACACACAGAAGAAGTGCTTGACCATTGTTCCCCACATTGAACAGTAATATACACACAGTGGAAGTGTTTGACCGTTGTTCCCCACATTGAACAGTAATATACACACAGTGGAAGTGCTTGACCGTTGTTCCCCACATTAAACAGTAATATACACACAGTGGTAGTGCTTGACCATTGTTCCCCGTATTTGAACACTAATATACACACAGTAGATGTGCTTGACCATTGTTCCCAACATTGAACAGTAATATACACACAGTGGAAGTGCTTGACCATTGTTCCCCAAATTGAACAGTAATATACACACAGTAGAAGTGCTTGACCATTGTTCCCCACATTGAACAGTAATATACATACAGTAGAGGTGCTTGACCATTGTTCCCAACATTGAACAGTAATATACACACAGTGGAAGTGCTTGACCATTGTTCCCCACATTGAACAGTAATATACACACATTAGAAGGGCTTGACTATTGTTCCCCACATTGATCAGTAATATACACACAGTAGAAGTGCTTTGACGATTGTTCCCCACATTGAACAGTAATATACACACAATAGGAGTGCTTGACCATTGTCCCCTCATTGAACAGTAATATACACACAGTGGAAGTGCTTGACCGTTGTTCCCCACATTGAACAGTAATATACATACAGTAGAGGTGCTTGACCATTGTTCCCAACATTGAACAGTAATATACACACAGTGGAAGTGCTTTGACGATTGTTCCCCACATTGAACAGTAATATACACACAATAGGAGTGCTTGACCATTGTCCCCACATTGAACAGTAATATACACACAGTGGAAGTGCTTGACCATTGTTCCCCACATTGAACAGTAATATACACACAGTGGAAATGCTTGACCATTGTTCCCCACATTGAACAGTAATATACACGATGGTAGTGCTTGACCATTGTTCCCCACATTGAACAGTAATATACACACAGTGGAAGTGCTTGACCATTGTTCCCCACATTGAACAGTAATATACACACAGCGGAATTGCTTGACCATCTTTCCCCACATTGAACAGTAATAAACACACAGTAGAAGTGCTTGACCATTGTTTCCCACATTGAACAGTAATAAACATACAAAAGTGCTTGACCATTGTTCCCCACATTGAACAGTAATATACACACAGTGGAAGTGCTTGACCTTTGTTCCTCACATTGAACAGTAATATACACACAGTAGAAGTGCTTGACCACTGTTCCCCACATTGAACAGTAATATACATACAGTAGAAGTGCTTGACCATTGGTCCCCACATTGAACAGTAATATACACACAGTAGAAGTGCTTGACCATTGTTCCCCACATTGAACAGTAATATACACACATAGTGGAAGTGCTTGACTATTGTTCTCCACATTGAACAGTAATATACACACAGTGATTTGGTTGACCATTGTTCCCCACATTGAACAGTAATATACACACAGTAGAAGTGCTTGACCATTGTTCCCCACATTGAACAGTAATATACACGATGGTAGTGCTTGACCATTGTTCCCCATCGAACAGTAATATACACACAGTAGAAGTGCTTGACCATCTTCCCACATTAAACAGTAATATACACACGGTAGAAGTGCTTGACTATTGTTCCCCACATTGAACAGTAATATACACACAGTAGAAGTGCTTGACCATTGTTCCCCACATTGAACAGTAATATACACACAGTGGAAGTGCTTGACCATTGTTCCCCACATTGAACAGTAATATACACACAGTGGAAGTGCTTTGACGATTGTTCCCCACATTGAACAGTAATATACACACAATAGGAGTGCTTGACCATTGTCCCCACATTGAACAGTAATATACACACAGTGGAAGTGCTTGACCGTTGTTCCCCACATTGAACAGTAATATACACACAGTGGAAGTGCTTGACCATTGTTCCCCACATTGAACAGTAATATACACACAGTAGAAGTGCTTGACCATCTTTCCCCACATTGAACAGTAATATACACACAGTAGAAGTGCTTGACCATTGTTCCCCACATTGAACAGTAATATACACACAGAAGTGCTTGACCATTGGTCCCCACATTGAACAGTAATATACACACAGTGGAAGTGCTTGACCATTGGTCCCCACATTGAACAGTAATATACACACAGTAGAAGTGCTTGACCATTGTTCCCCACATTGAACAGTAATATATACACAGTAGAAGTGCTTGACCATTGTTCCCCACATTGAACAGTAATATACACACAGTAGAAGTGCTTGACCATTGTCCCCACATTGAACAGTAATATACACACAGTAGAAGTGCTTGACCATTGTCCCCACATTGAACAGTAATATACACACAGTAGAAGTGCTTGACCATTGTTCCCCACATTGAACAGTAATATACACACAGTGGAAGTGCTTGACCATTGGTCCCCACATTGAACAGTAATATACACACAGTGGAAGTGCTTGACCATTGGTCCCCACATTGAACAGTAATATACACACAGTAGAAGTGCTTGACCATTGGTCCCCACATTAAACAGTAATATACACACAGTGGAAGTGTTTGACCGTTGTTCCCCACATTGAACAGTAATATACACACAGTGGAAGTGCTTTACCGTTGTTCCCCACATTGAACAGTAATATACACACAGTGGTAGTGCTTGACCATTGTTCCCCGTATTTGAACACTAATATACACACAGTAGATGTGCTTGACCATTGTTCCCAACATTGAACAGTAATATACACACAGTGGAAGTGCTTGACCATTGTTCCCCAAATTGAACAGTAATATACACACAGTAGAAGTGCTTGACCATTGTTCCCCACATTGAACAGTAATATACATACAGTAGAGGTGCTTGACCATTGTTCCCAACATTGAACAGTAATATACACACAGTGGAAGTGCTTGACCATTGTTCCCCACATTGAACAGTAATATACACACATTAGAAGGGCTTGACTATTGTTCCCCACATTGATCAGTAATATACACACAGTAGAAGTGCTTTGACCATTGTTCCCACATTGAACAGTAATATACACACAATAGGAGTGCTTGACCATTGTCCCCACATTGAACAGTAATATACACACAGTGGAAGTGCTTGACCGTTGTTCCACATTGAACAGTAATATACATACAGTAGAGGTGCTTGACCATTGTTCCCAACATTGAACAGTAATATACACACAGTGGAAGTGCTTTGACGATTGTTCCCCACATTGAACAGTAATATACACACAATAGGAGTGCTTGACCATTGTCCCCACATTGAACAGTAATATACACACAGTGGAAGTGCTTGACCATTGTTCCCCACATTGAACAGTAATATACACACAGTGGAAATGCTTGACCATTGTTCCCCACATTGAACAGTAATATACACAATGGTAGTGCTTGACCATTGTTCCCCACATTGAACAGTAATATACACACAGTGGAAGTGCTTGACCATTGTTCCCCACATTGAACAGTAATATACACACAGTGGAAGTGCTTGACCATTGTTCCCCACATTGAACAGTAATATACACACAGCGGAATTGCTTGACCATCTTTCCCCACATTGAACAGTAATAAACACACAGTAGAAGTGCTTGACTATTGTTCCCCACATTGAACAGTAATATACACACAGTGGAAGTGCTTGACCATTGTTTCCCACATTGAACAGTAATAAACATACAAAAGTGCTTGACCATTGTTCCCACATTGAACAGTAATATACACACAGTGGAAGTGCTTGACCTTTGTTCCTCACATTGAACAGTAATATACACACAGTAGAAGTGCTTGACCACTGTTCCCCACATTGAACAGTAATATACATACAGTAGAAGTGCTTGACCATTGGTCCCCACATTGAACAGTAATATACAAACAGTAGAAGTGCTTGACCATTGTTCCCCACATTGAACAGTAATATACACACATAGTGGAAGTGCTTGACTATTGTTCTCCACATTGAACAGTAATATACACACAGTGATTTGGTTGACCATTGTTCCCCACATTGAACAGTAATATACACACAGTAGAAGTGCTTGACCATTGTTCCCCACATTGAACAGTAATATACACGATGGTAGTGCTTGACCATTGTTCCCCACATTGAACAGTAATATACACACAGCCGGAATTGCTTGACCATCTTTCCCCACATTAAACAGTAATATACACACGGTAGAAGTGCTTGACTATTGTTCCCCACATTGAACAGTAATATACACACAGTAGAAGTGCTTGACCATTGTTCCCCACATTGAACAGTAATATACACACAGTGGAAGTGCTTGACCATTGTTCCCCACATTGAACAGTAATATACACACAGTGGAAGTGCTTTGACGATTGTTCCCCACATTGAACAGTAATATACACACAATAGGAGTGCTTGACCATTGTCCCCACATTGAACAGTAATATACACACAGTGGAAGTGCTTGACCGTTGTTCCCCTCACATTGAACAGTAATATACACACAGTGGAAGTGCTTGACCATTGTTCCCACATTGAACAGTAATATACACACAGTAGAAGTGCTTGACCGCTCTTTCCCCACATTGAACAGTAATATACACACAGTAGAAGTGCTTGACCATTGTTCCCCACATTGAACAGTAATATACACACAGAAGTGCTTGACCATTGGTCCCCACATTGAACAGTAATATACACACAGTAGAAGTGCTTGACCATTGGTCCCCACATTGAACAGTAATATACACACAGTAGAAGTGCTTGACCATTGTTCCCCACATTGAACAGTAATATATACACAGTAGAAGTGCTTGACCATTGTTCCCTACATTGAACAGTAATATACACACAGTAGAAGTGCTTGACCATTGTCCCCACATTGAACAGTAATATACACACAGTAGAAGTGCTTGACCATTGTTCCCCTACATTGAACAGTAATATACACACAGTGGAAGTGCTTGACCATTGTTCCCCATTGAACAGTAATATACACACAGTAGAAGTGCTTGACCATTGTTCCCCACATTGAACAGTAATATACACACAGTAGAAGTGCTTGACCATTGTTCCCCACATTGAACAGTAATATACACACAGTAGAAGTGCTTGACCATTGGTCCCCACATTGAACAGTAATATACACACAGTGGAAGTGCTTGACCATTGTTCCCCACATTGAACAGTAATATACACACAGTGGAAGTGCTTGACCATTGTTCCCCACATTGAACAGTAATATACACACAGTAGAAGTGCTTGACCATTGTCCCCACATTGAACAGTAATATACACACAGTAGAAGTGCTTGACCATTGTTCCCCACATTGAACAGTAATATACACACAGTGGAAGTGCTTGACCATTGTTCCCACATTGAACAGTAATATACACACAGTAGAAGTGCTTGACCATCTTTCCCCACATTGAACAGTAATATACACACAGTAGAAGTGCTTGACCATTGTTCCCCACATTGAACAGTAATATACACACAGTGGAGTGCTTGACCATTGTTCCCCACATTGAACAGTAATATACACACAGTAGAAGTGCTTGACCATTGGTCCCCACATTGAACAGTAATATACACACAGTAGAAGTGCTTGACCATTGTTCCCCACATTGAACAGTAATATATACACAGTAGAAGTGCTTGACCATTGTTCCCCACATTGAACAGTAATATACACACAGTAGAAGTGCTTTGACCATTGTCCCCACATTGAACAGTAATATACACACAGTAGAAGTGCTTGACCATTGTCCCCACATTGAACAGTAATATACACACAGTAGAAGTGCTTGACCATTGGTCCCCACATTGAACAGTAATATACACACAGTAGAAGTGCTTGACCATTGTTCCCCACATTGAACAGTAATATACACACAGTAGAAGTGCTTGACCATTGTCCCCACATTGAACAGTAATATACACACAGTAGAAGTGCTTGACCATTGTCCCCACATTGAACAGTAATATACACACAGTAGAAGTGCTTGACCATTGTTCCCCACATTGAACAGTAATATACACACAGTAGAAGTGCTTGACCATTGGTCCCCACATTGAACAGTAATATACACACAGTAGAAGTGCTTGACCATTGTTCCCCACATTGAACAGTAATATACACACAGTAGAAGTGCTTGACCATTGTTCCCCACATTGAACAGTAATATACACACAGTAGAAGTGCTTGACCATTGGTCCCCACATTGAACAGTAATATACACACAGTAGAAGTGCTTGACCATTGTTCCCCACATTGAACAGTAATATACACACAGTAGAAGTGCTTGACCATTGTTCCCACATTGAACAGTAATATACACACAGTGGAAGTGCTTGACCATTGTTCCCCACATTGAACAGTAATATACACACAGTAGAAGTGCTTGACCATTGTTCCCAACATTGAACAGTAATATACACACAGAAGTGCTTGACCATTGTTCCCCACATTGAACAGTAATATACACACAGTAGAAGTGCTTGACCATTGTTCCCCACATTGAACAGTAATATACACACAGTAGAAGTGCTTGACCATTGTTCCCCACATTGAACAGTAATATACACACAGTAGAAGTGCTTGACCATTGTTCCCCACATTGAACAGTAATATACACACAGTAGAAGTGCTTGACCATTGTTCCCCACATTGAACAGTAATATACACACAGTAGAAGTGCTTGACCATTGTTCCCCACATTGAACAGTAATATACACACAGTAGAAGTGCTTGACCATTGTTCCCCACATTGAACAGTAATATACACACAGTAGAAGTGCTTGACCATTGGTCCCCACATTGAACAGTAATATACACACAGTGGAAGTGCTTGACCATTGTTCCCCACATTGAACAGTAATATACACACAGTAGAAGTGCTTGACCATTGGTCCCCACATTGAACAGTAATATACACACAGTGGAAGTGCTTTGACCATTGTTCCCCACATTGAACAGTAATATACACACAGTGGAAGTGCTTGACCATTGTTCCCCACATTGAACAGTAATATACACACATAGTGGAAGTGCTTGACTATTGTTCCCCACATTGAACAGTAATATACACACAGTGAAGTGCTTGACCATTGTTCCCCACATTGAACAGTAATATACACACAGTAGAAGTGCTTGACCATTGTTCCCCACATTGAACAGTAATATACACACGATGGTAGTGCTTGACCATTGTTCCCCACATTGAACAGTAATATACACACAGCGGAATTGCTTGACCATCTTTCCCCACATTAAACAGTAATATACACATGGTAGAAGTGCTTGACTATTGTTCCCCACATTGAACAGTAATATACACACAGTAGAAGTGCTTGACCATTGTTCCCCACATTGAACAGTAATATACACACAGTGGAAGTGCTTGACCATTGTTCCCCACATTGAACAGTAATATACACACAGTGGAAGTGCTTGACCATTGTTCCCCACATTGAACAGTAATATACACACAGTAGAAGTGCTTGACCATCTTTCCCCACATTGAACAGTAATATACACACAGTAGAAGTGCTTGACCATTGTTCCCCACATTGAACAGTAATATACACACAGTAGAAGTGCTTGACCATTGTTCCCCACATTGAACAGTAATATACACACAGTAGAAGTGCTTGACCATTGGTCCCCACATTGAACAGTAATATACACACAGTAGAAGTGCTTGACCATTGTTCCCACATTGAACAGTAATATATACACAGTAGAAGTGCTTGACCATTGTTCCCCACATTGAACAGTAATATACACACAGTAGAAGTGCTTGACCATTGTTCCCACATTGAACAGTAATATACACACAGTAGAAGTGCTTGACCATTGGTCCCTACATTGAACAGTAATATACACACAGTGGAAGTTTTGACCGTTGTTCCCCACATTGAACAGTAATATACACACACAGTGGAAGTGCTTGACCGTTGTTCCCCACATTGAACAGTAATATACACACATAGTGGAAGTGCTTGACTATTGTTCTCCACATTGAACAGTAATTCACACACAGTGATTTGGTTGACCATTGTTCCCCACATTGAACAGTAATATACACACAGTAGAAGTGCTTGACCATTGTTCCCCACATTGAACAGTAATATACACTCGATGGTAGTGCTTGACCATTGTTCCCCACATTGAACAGTAATATACACACAGCGGAATTGCTTTGACCATCTTTCCCCACATTAAACAGTAATATACACATGGTAGAAGTGCTTGACTATTGTTCCCCACATTGAACAGTAATATACACACAGTAGAAGTGCTTGACCATTGTTCCCCACATTGAACAGTAATATACACACAGTGGAAGTGCTTGACCATTGTTCCCCACATTGAACAGTAATATACACACAGTGGAAGTGCTTTGACGATTGTTCCCCACATTGAACAGTAATATACACACAATAGGAGTGCTTTGACCATTGTCCCCACATTGAACAGTAATATACACACAGTGGAAGTGCTTGACCGTTGTTCCCCACATTGAACAGTAATATACACACAGTGGAAGTGCTTGACCATTGTTCCCCACATTGAACAGTAATATACACACAGTAGAAGTGCTTGACCATCTTTCCCCACATTGAACAGTAATATACACACAGTAGAAGTGCTTGACCATTGTTCCCCACATTGAACAGTAATATACACACAGAAGTGCTTGACCATTGGTCCCCACATTGAACAGTAATATACACACAGTAGAAGTGCTTGACCATTGGTCCCCACATTGAACAGTAATATACACACAGTAGAAGTGCTTGACCATTGTTCCCCACATTGAACAGTAATATATACACAGTAGAAGTGCTTGACCATTGTTCCCCACATTGAACAGTAATATACACACAGTAGAAGTGCTTGACCATTGTCCCCACATTGAACAGTAATATACACACAGTAGAAGTGCTTGACCATTGTCCCCACATTGAACAGTAATATACACACAGTAGAAGTGCTTGACCATTGTTCCCCACATTGAACAGTAATATACACACACAGTAGAAGTGCTTGACCATTGGTCCCCACATTGAACAGTAATATACACACAGTGGAAGTGCTTGACCATTGTTTCCTTACATTGAACAGTAATAAACATACAAAAGTGCTTGACCATTGTTCCCACATTGAACAGTAATATACACACAGTGGAAGTGCTTGACCTTTGTTCCTCACATTGAACAGTAATATACACACAGTAGAAGTGCTTGACCACTGTTCCCCACATTGAACAGTAATATACATACAGTAGAAGTGCTTGACCATTGGTCCCCACATTGAACAGTAATATACAAACAGTAGAAGTGCTTGACCATTGTTCCCCACATTGAACAGTAATATACACACATAGTGGAAGTGCTTGACTATTGTTCTCCACATTGAACAGTAATATACACACAGTGATTTGGTTGACCATTGTTCCCCACATTGAACAGTAATATACACACAGTAGAAGTGCTTGACCATTGTTCCCCACATTGAACAGTAATATACACGATGGTAGTGCTTGACCATTGTTCCCCACATTGAACAGTAATATACACACAGCGGAATTGCTTTGACCATCTTTCCCCACATTAAACAGTAATATACACACGGTAGAAGTGCTTGACTATTGTTCCCCACATTGACATTGAACAGTAATATACACACAGTAGAAGTGCTTGACCATTGTTCCCCACATTGAACAGTAATATACACACAGTGGAAGTGCTTTGACCATTGTTCCCACATTGAACAGTAATATACACACAATAGGAGTGCTTGACCATTGTCCCCACATTGAACAGTAATATACACACAGTGGAAGTGCTTGACCGTTGTTCCCCACATTGAACAGTAATATACACACAGTGGAAGTGCTTGACCATTGTTCCCCACATTGAACAGTAATATACACACAGTAGAAGTGCTTGACCGCTCTTTCCCCACATTGAACAGTAATATACACACAGTAGAAGTGCTTGACCATTGTTCCCTACATTGAACAGTAATATACACACAGAAGTGCTTGACCATTGGTCCCCACATTGAACAGTAATATACACACAGTAGAAGTGCTTGACCATTGGTCCCCATTGAACAGTAATATACACACAGTAGAAGTGCTTGACCATTGTTCCCCACATTGAACAGTAATATATACACAGTAGAAGTGCTTGACCATTGTTCCCTCACATTGAACAGTAATATACACACAGTAGAAGTGCTTGACCATTGTCCCCACATTGAACAGTAATATACTCACAGTAGAAGTGCTTGACCATTGTCCCCACATTGAACAGTAATATACACACAGTAGAAGTGCTTGACCATTGTTCCCCACATTGAACAGTAATATACACACAGTAGAAGTGCTTGACCATTGGTCCCCACATTGAACAGTAATATACACACAGTGGAAGTGCTTGACCATTGGTCCCCACATTGAACAGTAATATACACACAGTAGAAGTGCTTGACCATTGGTCCCCACATTGAACAGTAATATACACACAGTGGAAGTGTTTGACCGTTGTTCCCCACATTGAACAGTAATATACACACAGTGGAAGTGCTTGACCGTTGTTCCCCACATTGAACAGTAATATACACACATAGTGGAAGTGCTTGACTATTGTTCTCCACATTGAACAGTAATATACACACAGTGATTTGGTTGACCATTGTTCCCCACATTGAACAGTAATATACACACAGTAGAAGTGCTTGACCATTGTTCCCCACATTGAACAGTAATATACACATGGTAGTGCTTTGACCATTGTTCCCACATTGAACAGTAATATACACACAGCTGGAATTGCTTGACCATCTTTTCCCCACATTAAACAGTAATATACACATGGTAGAAGTGCTTGACTATTGTTCCCCTACATTGAACAGTAATATACACACAGTAGAAGTGCTTGACCATTGTTCCCCACATTGAACAGTAATATACACACAGTGGAAGTGCTTGACCATTGTTCCCCACATTGAACAGTAATATACACACAGTAGAAGTGCTTGACCATCTTTCCCCACATTGAACAGTAATATACACACAGTAGAAGTGCTTGACCATTGTTCCCCACATTGAACAGTAATATACACACAGAAGTGCTTGACCATTGTTCCCCACATTGAACAGTAATATACACACAGTAGAAGTGCTTGACCATTGGTCCCCACATTGAACAGTAATATACACACAGTAGAAGTGCTTGACCATTGTTCCCCACATTGAACAGTAATATATACACAGTAGAAGTGCTTGACCATTGTTCCCCACATTGAACAGTAATATACACACAGTAGAAGTGCTTGACCATTGTTCCCCACATTGAACAGTAATATACACACAGTAGAAGTGCTTGACCATTGGTCCCCACATTGAACAGTAATATACACACAGTGGAAGTTTTTGACCGTTGTTCCCCACATTGAACAGTAATATACACACAGTGGAAGTGCTTGACCGTTGTTCCCCACATTGAACAGTAATATACACACATAGTGGAAGTGCTTGACTATTGTTCTCCACATTGAACAGTAATTCACACACAGTGATTTGGTTGACCATTGTTCCCCACATTGAACAGTAATATACACACAGTAGAAGTGCTTGACCATTGTTCCCCACATTAAACAGTAATATACACATGGTAGAAGTGCTTGACTATTGTTCCCCACATTGAACAGTAATATACACACAGTAGAAGTGCTTGACCATTGTTCCCCACATTGAACAGTAATATACACACAGTGGAAGTGCTTTGACCATTGTTCCCCCACATTGAACAGTAATATACACACAGTGGAAGTGCTTTGACGATTGTTCCCCACATTGAACAGTAATATACACACAATAGGAGTGCTTGACCATTGTCCCCACATTGAACAGTAATATACACACAGTGGAAGTGCTTGACCGTTGTTCCCCACATTGAACAGTAATATACACACAGTGGAAGTGCTTGACCATTGTTCCCCACATTGAACAGTAATATACACACAGTAGAAGTGCTTGACCATCTTTCCCCACATTGAACAGTAATATACACACAGTAGAAGTGCTTGACCATTGTTCCCCACATTGAACAGTAATATACACACAGAAGTGCTTGACCATTGGTCCCTACATTGAACAGTAATATACACACAGTAGAAGTGCTTGACCATTGGTCCCCACATTGAACAGTAATATACACACAGTAGAAGTGTTTCTGACCATTGTTCCCCACATTGAACAGTAATATATACACAGTAGAAGTGCTTGACCATTGTTCCCCACATTGAACAGTAATATACACACAGTAGAAGTGCTTGACCATTGTCCCCACATTGAACAGTAATATACACACAGTAGAAGTGCTTGACCATTGTCCCCACATTGAACAGTAATATACACACAGTAGAAGTGCTTGACCATTGTTCCCCACATTGAACAGTAATATACACACAGTAGAAGTGCTTGACCATTGGTCCCCACATTGAACAGTAATATACACACAGTGGAAGTGCTTGACCATTGTTTCCCACATTGAACAGTAATAAACATACAAAAGTGCTTGACCATTGTTCCCACATTGAACAGTAATATACACACAGTGGAAGTGCTTGACCTTTGTTCCTCACATTGAACAGTAATATACACACAGTAGAAGTAGCTTGACCACTGTTCCCCACATTGAACAGTAATATACATACAGTAGAAGTGCTTGACCATTGGTCCCACATTGAACAGTAATATACAAACAGTAGAAGTGCTTGACCATTGTTCCCCACATTGAACAGTAATATACACACATAGTGGAAGTGCTTGACTATTGTTCTCCACATTGAACAGTAATATACACACAGTGATTTGGTTGACCATTGTTCCCCACATTGAACAGTAATATACACACAGTAGAAGTGCTTGACCATTGTTCCCCACATTGAACAGTAATATACACGATGGTAGTGCTTGACCATTGTTCCCCACATTGAACAGTAATATACACACAGCTGAATTGCTTGACCATCTTTCCCCACATTAAACAGTAATATACACACGTAGAAGTGCTTGACTATTGTTCCCCACATTGAACAGTAATATACACACAGTAGAAATGCTTGACCATTGTTCCCCACATTGAACAGTAATATACACACAGTGGAAGTGCTTGACCATTGTTCCCACATTGAACAGTAATATACACACACAATAGGAGTGCTTTGACCATTGTCCCCACATTGAACAGTAATATACACACAGTGGAAGTGCTTGACCGTTGTTCCCACATTGAACAGTAATATACACACAGTGGAAGTGCTTGACCATTGTTCCCACATTGAACAGTAATATACACACAGTAGAAGTGCTTGACCGTCTTTTCCCCACATTGAACAGTAATATACACACAGTAGAAGTGCTTGACCATTGTTCCCCACATTGAACAGTAATATACACACAGAAGTGCTTGACCATTGGTCCCCACATTGAACAGTAATATACACACAGTAGAAGTGCTTGACCATTGGTCCCTCACATTGAACAGTAATATACACACAGTAGAAGTGCTTGACCATTGTTCCCCACATTGAACAGTAATATATACACAGTAGAAGTGCTTGACCATTGTTCCCCACATTGAACAGTAATATACACACAGTAGAAGTGCTTGACCATTGTCCCCACATTGAACAGTAATATACTCACAGTAGAAGTGCTTGACCATTGTCCCCACATTGAACAGTAATATACACACAGTAGAAGTGCTTGACCATTGTTCCCCACATTGAACAGTAATATACACACAGTAGAAGTGCTTGACCATTGGTCCCCACATTGAACAGTAATATACACACAGTGGAAGTGCTTGACCATTGGTCCCCACATTGAACAGTAATATACACACAGTAGAAGTGCTTGACCATTGGTCCCCACATTGAACAGTAACATACACACAGTGGAAGTGTTTGACCGTTGTTCCCCACATTGAACAGTAATATACACACAGTGGAAGTGCTTGACCGTTGTTCCCCACATTCAACAGTAATATACACACATAGTGGAAGTGCTTGACTATTGTTCTCCACATTGAACAGTAATATACACACAGTGATTTGGTTGACCATTGTTCCCCACATTGAACAGTAATATACACACAGTAGAAGTGCTTGACCATTGTTCCCCACATTGAACAGTAATATACACGATGGTGGAAGTGCTTGACCATTGTTCCCCACATTGAACAGTAATATACACACAGCGTAGAATTGCTTGACCATCTTTCCCCACATTAAACAGTAATATACACATGGTAGAAGTGCTTGACTATTGTTCCCCACATTGAACAGTAATATACACACAGTAGAAGTGCTTGACCATTGTTCCCCACATTGAACAGTAATATACACACAGTGGAAGTGCTTGACCATTGTTCCCCACATTGAACAGTAATATACACACAGTAGAAGTGCTTGACCATCTTTCCCCACATTGAACAGTAATATACACACAGTAGAAGTGCTTGACCATTGTTCCCACATTGAACAGTAATATACACACAGAAGTGCTTGACCATTGTTCCCATTGAACAGTAATATACACACAGTAGAAGTGCTTGACCATTGGTCCCCACATTGAACAGTAATATACACACAGTAGAAGTGCTTGACCATTGTTCCCCATTGAACAGTAATATATACACAGTAGAAGTGCTTGACCATTGTTCCCCACATTGAACAGTAATATACACACAGTAGAAGTGCTTGACCATTGTTCCCCACATTGAACAGTAATATACACACAGTAGAAGTGCTTGACCATTGGTCCCCACATTGAACAGTAATATACACACAGTGGAAGTTTTTGACCGTTGTTCCCCACATTGAACAGTAATATACACACAGTGGAAGTGCTTGACCGTTGTTCCCCACATTGAACAGTAATATACACACATAGTGGAAGTGCTTGACTATTGTTCTCCACATTGAACAGTAATTCACACACAGTGATTTGGTTGACCATTGTTCCCCACATTGAACAGTAATATACACACAGTAGAAGTGCTTGACCATTGTTCCCCACATTGAACAGTAATATACACGATGGTAGTGCTTGACCATTGTTCCCCACATTGAACAGTAATATACACACAGCGGAATTGCTTGACCATCTTTCCCCACATTAAACAGTAATATACACATGGTAGAAGTGCTTGACTATTGTTCCCCACATTGAACAGTAATATACACACAGTAGAAGTGCTTGACCATTGTTCCCCACATTGAACAGTAATATACACACAGTGGAAGTGCTTGACCATTGTTCCCCACATTGAACAGTAATATATACACACAGTGGAAGTGCTTTGACGATTGTTCCCCACATTGAACAGTAATATACACACAATAGGGTGCTTGACCATTGTCCCCACATTGAACAGTAATATACACACAGTGGAAGTGCTTGACCGTTGTTCCCCACATTGAACAGTAATATACACACAGTGGAAGTGCTTGACCATTGTTCCCCACATTGAACAGTAATATACACACAGTAGAAGTGCTTGACCATCTTTCCCCACATTGAACAGTAATATACACACTGTAGAAGTGCTTGACCATTGTTCCCCACATTGAACAGTAATATACACACAGAAGTGCTTGACCATTGGTCCCCACATTGAACAGTAATATACACACAGTAGAAGTGCTTGACCATTGGTCCCCACATTGAACAGTAATATACACACAGTAGAAGTGCTTGACCATTGTTCCCCACATTGAACAGTAATATATACACAGTAGAAGTGCTTGACCATTGTTCCCCACATTGAACAGTAATATACACACAGTAGAAGTGCTTGACCATTGTCCCCACATTGAACAGTAATATACACACAGTAGAAGTGCTTGACCATTGTCCCCACATTGAACAGTAATATACACACAGTAGAAGTGCTTGACCATTGTTCCCCACATTGAACAGTAATATACACACAGTAGAAGTGCTTGACCATTGGTCCCCACATTGAACAGTAATATACACTCAGTGGAAGTGCTTGACCATTGTTTCCCACATTGAACAGTAATAAACATACAAAAGTGCTTGACCATTGTTCCCACATTGAACAGTAATATACACACAGTGGAAGTGCTTGACCTTTGTTCCTCACATTGAACAGTAATATACACACAGTAGAAGTGCTTGACCACTGTTCCCACATTGAACAGTAATATACATACAGTAGAAGTGCTTGACCATTGGTCCCCACATTGAACAGTAATATACAAACAGTAGAAGTGCTTGACCATTGTTCCCCACATTGAACAGTAATATACACACATAGTGGAAGTGCTTGACTATTGTTCTCCACATTGAACAGTAATATACACACAGTGATTTGGTTGACCATTGTTCCCCACATTGAACAGTAATATACACACAGTAGAAGTGCTTGACCATTGTTCCCCACATTGAACAGTAATATACACGATGGTAGTGCTTGACCATTGTTCCCCACATTGAACAGTAATATACACACAGCCGGAATTGCTTTGACCATCTTTCCCCACATTAAACAGTAATATACACACGGTAGAAGTGCTTGACTATTGTTCCCCACATTGAACAGTAATATACACACAGTAGAAGTGCTTGACCATTGTTCCCCATATTGAACAGTAATATACACACAGTGGAAGTGCTTGACCATTGTTCCCCACATTGAACAGTAATATACACACAATAGGGAGTGCTTGACCATTGTCCCCATTGAACAGTAATATACACACAGTGGAAGTGCTTGACCGTTGTTCCCCACATTGAACAGTAATATACACACAGTGGAAGTGCTTGACCATTGTTCCCACATTGAACAGTAATATACACACAGTAGAAGTGCTTGACCGTCTTTCCCCACATTGAACAGTAATATACACACAGTAGAAGTGCTTGACCATTGTTCCCCACATTGAACAGTAATATACACACAGAAGTGCTTGACCATTGGTCCCCACATTGAACAGTAATATACACACAGTAGAAGTGCTTGACCATTGGTCCCCACATTGAACAGTAATATACACACAGTAGAAGTGCTTGACCATTGTTCCCCACATTGAACAGTAATATATACACAGTAGAAGTGCTTGACCATTGTTCCCCACATTGAATAGTAATATACACACAGTAGAAGTGCTTGACCATTGTCCCCACATTGAACAGTAATATACTCACAGTAGAAGTGCTTGACCATTGTCCCCACATTGAACAGTAATATACACACAGTAGAAGTGCTTGACCATTGTTCCCCACATTGAACAGTAATATACACACAGTAGAAGTGCTTGACCATTGGTCCCTACATTGAACAGTAATATACACACAGTGGAAGTGCTTGACCATTGGTCCCCACATTGAACAGTAATATACACACAGTAGAAGTGCTTTTGACCATTGGTCCCCACATTGAACAGTAATATACACAGTGGAAGTGTTTGACCGTTGTTCCCCACATTGAACAGTAATATACACACAGTGGAAGTGCTTGACCGTTGTTCCCCACATTGAACAGTAATATACACACATAGTGGAAGTGCTTGACTATTGTTCTCCACATTGAACAGTAATATACACACAGTGATTTGGTTGACCATTGTTCCCCACATTGAACAGTAATATACACACAGTAGAAGTGCTTGACCATTGTTCCCCACATTGAACAGTAATATACGATGGTAGTGCTTGACCATTGTTCCCACATTGAACAGTAATATACACACAGCGGAATTGCTTGACCATCTTTCCCCACATTAAACAGTAATATACACATGGTAGAAGTGCTTGACTATTGTTCCCCACATTGAACAGTAATATACACACAGTAGAAGTGCTTGACCATTGTTCCCCACATTGAACAGTAATATACACACAGTGGAAGTGCTTGACCATTGTTCCCCACATTGAACAGTAATATACACACAGTGGAAGTGCTTTGACGATTGTTCCCCACATTGAACAGTAATAAACACACAATAGGAGTGCTTGACCATTGTCCCCACATTGAACAGTAATATACACACAGTGGAAGTGCTTGACCGTTGTTCCCCACATTGAACAGTAATATACACACAGTGGAAGTGCTTGACCATTGTTCCCCACATTGAACAGTAATATACACACAGTAGAAGTGCTTGACCATCTTTCCCCACATTGAACAGTAATATACACACAGTAGAAGTGCTTGACCATTGTTCCCCACATTGAACAGTAATATACACACAGAAGTGCTTGACCATTGGTCCCCACATTGAACAGTAATATACACACAGTAGAAGTGCTTGACCATTGGTCCCCACATTGAACAGTAATATACACACAGTAGAAGTGCTTGACCATTGTTCCCCACATTGAACAGTAATATACACACAGTAGAAGTGCTTGACCATTGGTCCCCACATTGAACAGTAATATACACACAGTGGAAGTGCTTGACCATTGGTCCCCACATTGAACAGTAATATACACACAGTAGAAGTGCTTGACCATTGGTCCCCACATTGAACAGTAATATACACACAGTGGAAGTGTTTGACCGTTGTTCCCACATTGAACAGTAATATACACACAGTGGAAGTGCTTGACCGTTGTTCCCCACATTGAACAGTAATATACACACATAGTGGAAGTGCTTGACTATTGTTCTCCACATTGAACAGTAATATACACACAGTGATTTGGTTGACCATTGTTCCCCACATTGAACAGTAATATACACACAGTAGAAGTGCTTGACCATTGTTCCCCACATTGAACAGTAATATACACACAGCGGAATTGCTTGACCATCTTTCCCCACATTAAACAGTAATATACACATGGTAGAAGTGCTTGACTATTGTTCCCCACATTGAACAGTAATATACACACAGTAGAAGTGCTTGACCATTGTTCCCCACATTGAACAGTAATATACACACAGTGGAAGTGCTTGACCATTGTTCCCTCACATTGAACAGTAATATACACACAGTGGAAGTGCTTTGACGATTGTTCCCCACATTGAACAGTAATAAACACACAATAGGAGTGCTTGACCATTGTCCCCACATTGAACAGTAATATACACACAGTGGAAGTGCTTGACCGTTGTTCCCCCACATTGAACAGTAATATACACACAGTGGAAGTGCTTGACCATTGTTCCCCACATTGAACAGTAATATACACACAGTAGAAGTGCTTGACCATCTTTCCCCACATTGAACAGTAATATACACACAGTAGAAGTGCTTGACCATTGTTCCCCACATTGAACAGTAATATACACACAGAGAAGTGCTTGACCATTGGTCCCCACATTGAACAGTAATATACACACAGTAGAAGTGCTTGACCATTGGTCCCCACATTGAACAGTAATATACACACAGTAGAAGTGCTTGACCATTGTTCCCCACATTGAACAGTAATATATACACAGTAGAAGTGCTTGACCATTGTTCCCCACATTGAACAGTAATATACACACAGTAGAAGTGCTTGACCATTGTCCCCACATTGAACAGTAATATACACACAGTAGAAGTGCTTGACCATTGTCCCCACATTGAACAGTAATATACACACAGTAGAAGTGCTTGACCATTGTTCCCCACATTGAACAGTAATATACACACAGTAGAAGTGCTTGACCATTGGTCCCCACATTGAACAGTAATATACACACAGTGGAAGTGCTTGACCATTGTTTCCCACATTGAACAGTAATAAACATACAAAAGTGCTTGACCATTGTTCCCACATTGAACAGTAATATACACACAGTGGAAGTGCTTGACCTTTGTTCCTCACATTGAACAGTAATATACACACAGTAGAAGTGCTTGACCACTGTTCCCCACATTGAACAGTAATATACATACAGTAGAAGTGCTTGACCATTGGTCCCCACATTGAACAGTAATATACAAACAGTAGAAGTGCTTGACCATTGTTCCCCACATTGAACAGTAATATACACACATAGTGGAAGTGCTTGACTATTGTTCTCCACATTGAACAGTAATATACACACAGTGATTTGGTTGACCATTGTTCCCCACATTGAACAGTAATATACACACAGTAGAAGTGCTTGACCATTGTTCCCCACATTGAACAGTAATATACACGATGGTAGTGCTTGACCATTGTTCCCCACATTGAACAGTAATATACACACAGCGGAATTGCTTGACCATCTTTCCCCACATTAAACAGTAATATACACACGGTAGAAGTGCTTGACTATTGTTCCCCACATTGAACAGTAATATACACACAGTAGAAGTGCTTGACCATTGTTCCCCACATTGAACAGTAATATACACACAGTGGAAGTGCTTGACCATTGTTCCCCACATTGAACAGTAATATACACACAATAGGAGTGCTTGACCATTGTCCCCACATTGAACAGTAATATACACACAGTGGAAGTGCTTGACCGTTGTTCCCCACATTGAACAGTAATATACACACAGTGGAAGTGCTTGACCATTGTTCCCACATTGAACAGTAATATACACACAGTAGAAGTGCTTGACCGTCTTTCCCCACATTGAACAGTAATATACACACAGTAGAAGTGCTTGACCATTGTTCCCCACATTGAACAGTAATATACACACAGAAGTGCTTGACCATTGGTCCCCACATTGAACAGTAATATACACACAGTAGAAGTGCTTGACCATTGGTCCCCACATTGAACAGTAATATACACACAGTAGAAGTGCTTGACCATTGTTCCCCACATTGAACAGTAATATATACACAGTAGAAGTGCTTGACCATTGTTCCCCACATTGAACAGTAATATACACACAGTAGAAGTGCTTGACCATTGTCCCCACATTGAACAGTAATATACTCACAGTAGAAGTGCTTGACCATTGTCCCCACATTGAACAGTAATATACACACAGTAGAAGTGCTTGACCATTGTTCCCCACATTGAACAGTAATATACACACAGTAGAAGTGCTTGACCATTGGTCCCCACATTGAACAGTAATATACACACAGTGGAAGTGCTTGACCATTGGTCCCCACATTGAACAGTAATATACACACAGTAGAAGTGCTTGACCATTGGTCCCCACATTGAACAGTAATATACACACAGTGGAAGTGTTTGACCGTTGTTCCCCACATTGAACAGTAATATACACACAGTGGAAGTGCTTGACCGTTGTTCCCCACATTGAACAGTAATATACACACATAGTGGAAGTGCTTGACTATTGTTCTCCACATTGAACAGTAATATACACACAGTGATTTGGTTGACCATTGTTCCCCACATTGAACAGTAATATACACACAGTAGAAGTGCTTGACCATTGTTCCCCACATTGAACAGTAATATACACGATGGTAGTGCTTGACCATTGTTCCCCACATTGAACAGTAATATACACACAGCGGAATTGCTTGACCATCTTTCCCCACATTAAACAGTAATATACACATGGTAGAAGTGCTTGACTATTGTTCCCCACATTGAACAGTAATATACACACAGTAGAAGTGCTTGACCATTGTTCCCCACATTGAACAGTAATATACACACAGTGGAAGTGCTTGACCATTGTTCCCCACATTGAACAGTAATATACACACAGTGGAAGTGCTTTGACGATTGTTCCCCACATTGAACAGTAATAAACACACAATAGGAGTGCTTGACCATTGTCCCCACATTGAACAGTAATATACACACAGTGGAAGTGCTTGACCGTTGTTCCCCACATTGAACAGTAATATACACACAGTGGAAGTGCTTGACCATTGTTCCCCACATTGAACAGTAATATACACACAGTAGAAGTGCTTGACCATCTTTCCCCACATTGAACAGTAATATACACACAGTAGAAGTGCTTGACCATTGTTCCCCACATTGAACAGTAATATACACACAGAAGTGCTTGACCATTGGTCCCCACATTGAACAGTAATATACACACAGTAGAAGTGCTTGACCATTGGTCCCAACATTGAACAGTAATATACAAACAGTAGAAGTGCTTGACCATTGTTCCCCACATTGAACAGTAATATATACACAGTAGAAATGCTTGACCATTGTTCCCCACATTGAACAGTAAGATACACACAGTAGAAGTGCTTGACCATTGTTCCCCACATTGAACAGTAATATACACACAGTAGAAGTGCTTGACCATTGGTCCCCACATTGAACAGTAATATACACACAGTGGAAGTGCTTGACCATTGGTCCCCACATTGAACAGTAATATACACACAGTAGAAGTGCTTGACCATTGGTCCCCACATTGAACAGTAATATACACGCAGTGGAAGTGTTTGACTGTTGTTCCCCACATTGAACAGTAATATACACACAGTGGAAGTGCTTGACCGTTGTTCCCCACATTGAACAGTAATATACACACATAGTGGAAGTGCTTGACTATTGTTCTCCACATTGAACAGTAATTCACACACAGTGATTTGGTTGACCATTGTTCCCCACATTGAACAGTAATATACACACAGTAGAAGTGCTTGACCATTGTTCCCCACATTGAACAGTAATATACACGATGGTAGTGCTTGACCATTGTTCCCCACATTGAACAGTAATATACACACAGCGGAATTGCTTGACCATCTTTCCCCACATTAAACAGTAATATACACATGGTAGAAGTGCTTGACTATTGTTCCCCACATTGAACAGTAATATACACACAGTAGAAGTGCTTGACCATTGTTCCCCACATTGAACAGTAATATACACACAGTGGAAGTGCTTGACCATTGTTCCCCACATTGAACAGTAATATACACACAGTGGAAGTGCTTTGACGATTGTTCCCCACATTGAACAGTAATATACACACAATAGGAGTGCTTGACCATTGTCCCCACATTGAACAGTAATATACACACAGTGGAAGTGCTTGACCGTTGTTCCCCACATTGAACAGTAATATACACACAGTGGAAGTGCTTGACCATTGTTCCCCACATTGAACAGTAATATACACACAGTAGAAGTGCTTGACCATCTTTCCCCACATTGAACAGTAATATACACACAGTAGAAGTGCTTGACCATTGTTCCCCTCATTGAACAGTAATATACACACAGAAGTGCTTGACCATTGGTCCCCACATTGAACAGTAATATACACACAGTAGAAGTGCTTGACCATTGGTCCCCACATTGAACAGTAATATACACACAGTAGAAGTGCTTGACCATTGTTCCCCACATTGAACAGTAATATATACACAGTAGAAGTGCTTGACCATTGTTCCCCACATTGAACAGTAATATACACACAGTAGAAGTGCTTGACCATTGTCCCCACATTGAACAGTAATATACACACAGTAGAAGTGCTTGACCATTGTCCCCACATTGAACAGTAATATACACACAGTAGAAGTGCTTGACCATTGTTCCCCACATTGAACAGTAATATACACACAGTAGAAGTGCTTGACCATTGGTCCCCACATTGAACAGTAATATACACACAGTGGAAGTGCTTGACCATTGGTCCCCACATTGAACAGTAATATACACACAGTAGAAGTGCTTGACCATTGGTCCCCACATTGAACAGTAATATACACACAGTGGAAGTGTTTGACCGTTGTTCCCCACATTGAACAGTAATATACACACAGTGGAAGTGCTTGACCGTTGTTCCCCACATTGAACAGTAATATACACACAGTGGTAGTGCTTGACCATTGTTCCCCGTATTTGAACACTAATATACACACAGTAGATGTGCTGGACCATTGTTCCCAACATTGAACAGTAATATACACACAGTGGAAGTGCTTGACCATTGTTCCCCAAATTGAACAGTAATATACACACAGTAGAAGTGCTTGACCATTGTTCCCAACATTGAACAGTAATATACACACAGTGGAAGTGCTTGACCATTGTTCCCCACATTGAACAGTAATATACACACATTAGAAGGGCTTGACTATTGTTCCCCACATTGATCAGTAATATACACACAGTAGAAGTGCTTTGACGATTGTTCCCCACATTGAACAGTAATATACACACAATAGGAGTGCTTGACCATTGTCCCCACATTGAACAGTAATATACACACAGTGGAAGTGCTTGACCGTTGTTCCCCACATTGAACAGGAATATACATACAGTAGAGGTGCTTGACCATTGTTCCCAACATTGAACAGTAATATACACACAGTGGAAGTGCTTTGACGATTGTTCCCCACATTGAACAGTAATATACACACAATAGGAGTGCTTGACCATTGTCCCCACATTGAACAGTAATATACACACAGTGGAAGTGCTTGACCATTGTTCCCCACATTGAACAGTAATATACACACAGTGGAAATGCTTGACCATTGTTCCCCACATTGAACAGTAATATACACGATGGTAGTGCTTGACCATTGTTCCCCACATTGAACAGTAATATACACACAGTGGAAGTGCTTGACCATTGTTCCCCACATTGAACAGTAATATACACACAGCGGAATTGCTTGACCACCTTTCCCCACTTTGAACAGTAATAAACACACAGTAGAAGTGCTTGACTATTGTTCCCCACATTGAACAGTAATATACACACAGTGGAAGTGCTTGACCATTGTTTCCCACATTGAACAGTAATAAACATACAAAAGTGCTTGACCATTGTTCCCCACATTGAACAGTAATATACACACAGTGGAAGTGCTTGACCTTTGTTCCTCACATTGAACAGTAATATACACACAGTAGAAGTGCTTGACCACTGTTCCCCACATTGAACAGTAATATACATACAGTAGAAGTGCTTGACCATTGGTCTCCACATTGAACAGTAATATACAAACAGTAGAAGTGCTTGACCATTGTTCCCCACATTGAACAGTAATATACACACATAGTGGAAGTGCTTGACTATTGTTCTCCACATTGAACAGTAATATACACACAGCGATTTGGTTGACCATTGTTCCCCACATTGAACAGTAATATACACACAGAAGAAGTGCTTGACCATTGTTCCCCACATTGTACAGTAATATACACGATGGTAGTGCTTGACCATTGTTCCCCACATTGAACAGTAATATACACACAGCGGAATTGCTTGACCATCTTTCCCCACATTAAACAGTAATATACACACGGTAGAAGTGCTTGACTATTGTTCCCCACATTGAACAGTAATATACACACAGTAGAAGTGCTTGACCATTGTTCCCCACATTGAACAGTAATATACACACAGTGGAAGTGCTTTGACGATTGTTCCCCACATTGAACAGTAATATACACACAATAGGAGTGCTTGACCATTGTCCCCACATTGAACAGTAATATACACACAGTGGAAGTGCTTGACCGTTGTTCCCCACATTGAACAGTAATATACACACAGTGGAAGTGCTTGACCATTGTTCCCCACATTGAACAGTAATATACACACAGTAGAAGTGCTTGACCATCTTTCCCCACATTGAACAGTAATATACACACAGTAGAAGTGCTTGACCATTGTTCCCCACATTGAACAGTAATATACACACAGAAGTGCTTGACCATTGGTCCCCACATTGAACAGTAATATACACACAGTAGAAGTGCTTGACCATTGGTCCCCACATTGAACAGTAATATACACACAGTAGAAGTGCTTGACCATTGTTCCCCACATTGAACAGTAATATATACACAGTAGAAGTGCTTGACCATTGTTCCCCACATTGAACAGTAATATACACACAGTAGAAGTGCTTGACCATTGTTCCCCACATTGAACAGTAATATACACCCAGTAGAAGTGCTTGACCATTGTCCCCACATTGAACAGTAATATACACACAGTGGTAGTGCTTGACCATTGTTCCCCACATTGAACACTAATATACACACAGTAGAAGTGCTTGACCATTGGTCCCCACATTGAACAGTAATATACACACAGTGGAAGTGCTTGACCATTGGTCCCCACATTGAACAGTAATATACACACAGTAGAAGTGCTTGACCATTGGTCCCCACATTGAACAGTAATATACACACAGTGGAAGTGCTTGACCATTGTTCCCCTCTTTGAACAGTAATATACACACAGTAGAAGTGCTTGACCATTGTTCCCCACATTGAACAGTAATATACACACAGTGGAAGTGCTTGACCATTGTTCCCCACATTGAACAGTAATATACACACATGAGAAGGGCTTGACTATTGTTCCCCACATTGATCAGTAATATACACACAGTAGAAGTGCTTTGACTATTGTTCCCCACATTGAACAGTAATATACACACAGTGGAGTGTGCTTGACCATTGTCCCCACATTGAACAGTAATATACACACAGTGGAAGTGCTTGACCATTGTTCCCCACATTGAACAGTAATATACATACAGTTGCTTGACCATTGTTCCCAACATTGAACAGTAATATACACACAGTGGAAGTGCTTTGACGATTGTTCCCCACATTGAACAGTAATATACACACAATAGGAGTGCTTGACCATTGTCCCCACATTGAACAGTAATATACACACAGTGGAAGTGCTTGACCATTGTTCCCCACATTGAACAGTGATATACACACAGTGGAAATGCTTGACCATTGTTCCCCACATTGAACAGTAATATACACGATGGTAGTGCTTGACCATTGTTCCCCACATTGAACAGTAATATACACACAGCGGAATTGCTTGACCATCTTTCCCCACATTGAACAGTAATATACACACGGTAGAAGTGCTTGACTATTGTTCCCCACATTGAACAGTAATATACACACAGTAGAAGTGCTTGACCATTGTTCCCCACATTGAACAGTAATATACACACAGTGGAAGTGCTTGACCATTGTTCCCCACAGTAATATACACACATATTGTGCTTGAATTGTTCAGAACAGTAATATACACACAGTGGAAGTTGACCATCTTTCCCCACATTGAACAGTAATATACACACAGTGGAAGTGCTTTGACGATTGTTCCCCACATTGAACAGTAATATACACACAATAGGAGTGCTTGACCATTGTCCCCACATTGAACAGTAATATACACACAGTGGAAGTGCTTGACCATTGTTCCCCACATTGAACAGTAATATACACACAGTGGAAGTGCTTGACCATTGTTCCCCACATTGAACAGTAATAAACACACAGTAGAAGTGCTTGACCATTGTTCCCCACATTGAACAGTAATATACACACAGTAGAAGTGCTTGACCATTGTTCCCCACATTGAACAGTAATATACACACAGAGGAGTGCTTGACCATTGGTCCCCACATTGAACAGTAATATACACACAGTAGAAGTGCTTGACCATTGTTCCCCACATTGAACAGTAATATACACACAGTAGAAGTGCTTGACCATTGTTCCCCACATTGAACAGTAATATATACACAGTAGAAGTGCTTGACCATTGTTCCCCACATTGAACAGTAATATACACACAGTAGAAGTGCTTGACCATTGTTCCCCACATTGAACAGTAATATACACACAGTAGAAGTGCTTGACCATTGTTCCCCACATTGAACAGTAATATACACACAGTAGAAGTGCTTGACCATTGTTCCCCACATTGAACAGTAATATACACACAGTGGAAGTGCTTGACCATTGGTTCCCCACATTGAACAGTAATATACACACAGTAGAAGTGCTTGACCATTGGTCCCCACATTGAACAGTAATATACACACAGTGGAAGTGCTTGACCATTGTTCCGCTTTGAACAGTAATATACACACAGTAGAAGTGCTTGACCATTGTTCCCCACATTGAACAGTAATATACACACAGTGGAAGTGCTTGACCATTGTTCCCCACATTGAACAGTAATATACACACAGTGGAAGTGCTTTGACGATTGTTCCCCACATTGAACAGTAATATACACACAATAGGAGTGCTTGACCATTGTCCCCACATTGAACAGTAATATACACACAGTGGAAGTGCTTGACTGTTGTTCCCCACATTGAACAGTAATATACACACAGTGGAAGTGCTTGACCATTGTTCCCCACATTGAACAGTAATATACACACAGTAGAAGTGCTTGACCATCTTTCCCCACATTGAACAGTAATATACACACAGTAGAAGTGCTTGACCATTGTTCCCCACATTGAACAGTAATATACACACAGTAGAAGTGCTTGACCATTGGTCCCCACATTGAACAGTAATATACACACAGTAGAAGTGCTTGACCATTGGTCCCCACATTGAACAGTAATATACACACAGTAGAAGTGCTTGACCATTGTTCCCCACATTGAACAGTAATATACACACAGTAGAAGTGCTTGACCATTGTTCCCCACATTGAACAGTAATATACACACAGTGGAAGTGCTTGACCATTGGTCCCCACATTGAACAGTAATATACACACAGTAGAAGTGCTTGACCATTGGTCCCCACATTGAACAGTAATATACACACAGTGGAAGTGCTTGACCATTGTTCCGCTCTTTGAACAGTAATATACACACAGTAGAAGTGCTTGACCATTGTTCCCCACATTGAACAGTAATATACACACAGTGGAAGTGCTTGACCATTGTTCCCCTCATTGAACAGTAATATACACACAGTGGAAGTGCTTTGACGATTGTTCCCCACATTGAACAGTAATATACACACAATAGGAGTGCTTGACCATTGTCCCCACATTGAACAGTAATATACACACAGTGGAAGTGCTTGACTGTTGTTCCCCACATTGAACAGTTATATACACACAGTGGAAGTGCTTGACCATTGTTCCCCACATTGAACAGTAATATACACACAGTAGAAGTGCTTGACCATCTTTCCCCACATTGAACAGTAATATACACACAGTAGAAGTGCTTGACCATTGTTCCCCACATTGAACAGTAATATACACACAGTAGAAGTGCTTGACCATTGGTCCCCACATTGAACAGTAATATACACACAGTAGAAGTGCTTGACCATTGTTCCCCACATTGAACAGTAATATATACACACAGTAGAAGTGCTTGACCATTGGTCCCCACATTGAACAGTAATATACTACAGTAGAGGTGCTTGACCATTGTTCCCCACATTGAACAGTAATATACACACAGTAGAAGTGCTTGACCATTGTTCCCCACATTGAACAGTAATATACACACAGTGGAAGTGCTTGACCATTGGTCCCCACATTGAACAGTAATATACACACAGTAGAAGTGCTTGACCATTGGTCCCCACATTGAACAGTAATATACACACAGTGGAAGTGCTTGACCATTGTTCCGCTCTTTGAACAGTAATATACACACAGTAGAAGTGCTTGACCATTGTTCCCCACATTGAACAGTAATATACACACAGTGGAAGTGCTTGACCATTGTTCCCCTCATTGAACAGTAATATACACACAGTGGAAGTGCTTTGACGATTGTTCCCCACATTGAACAGTAATATACACACAATAGGAGTGCTTGACCATTGTCCCCACATTGAACAGTAATATACACACAGTGGAAGTGCTTGACTGTTGTTCCCCACATTGAACAGTTATATACACACAGTGGAAGTGCTTGACCATTGTTCCCCACATTGAACAGTAATATACACACAGTAGAAGTGCTTGACCATCTTTCCCCACATTGAACAGTAATATACACACAGTAGAAGTGCTTGACCATTGTTCCCCACATTGAACAGTAATATACACACAGTAGAAGTGCTTGACCATTGGTCCCCACATTGAACAGTAATATACACACAGTAGAAGTGCTTGACCATTGTTCCCCACATTGAACAGTAATATATACACAGTAGAAATGCTTGACCATTGGTCCCCACATTGAACAGTAATATACATACAGTAGAGGTGCTTGACCATTGTTCCCCACATTGAACAGTAATATACACACATTAGAAGTGCTTGACCATTGTTCCCCACATTGAACAGTAATATACACACAGTGGAAGTGCTTGACCATTGGTCCCCACATTGAACAGTAATATACACACAGTAGAAGTGCTTGACCATTGTTCCCCACATTGAACAGTAATATACACACAGTAGAAGTGCTTGGCCATTGGTCCCCACATTGAACAGTAATATACACACAGTAGAAGGGCTTGACCATTGGTCCCCACATTGAACAGTAATATACACACAGTAGAAGTGTCATTGATCTGCATTATACATGCATAATATGTAGTTCCATGTTCAGGGGCAAAGCACAGCAAGAATCATACATGGATTTTAGTGTGTTTATCATTCTCACAATGACAAAATCTGTTGTGAAGCTTTGATGAAGAAAAAAGGATAATCAGCTTGATGTAATACTAATCACCTGTGTTTTCGTTTTTGGAAAATAAATTTGATATAAATATCAAATATAAATGTCTTTACTCATAACTTTTTAATTTCTTCCTATGAAAGTGTAATTCTTACCTTGAAACTATCCCATAATCTTCGACTTTCTCAAGGAGCCTGCCTCCTTCAACTACTACGGCCCGTACCTGGCACGACCAGATGTTCGTAGAGCGATACATGTAGGTAACCTTACCTACAATGATGGCAATGCTGTGGAGAAGCATCTCATGAATGATGTCATGCAGTCAGTCAAGCCATGGATAGCAACACTGATGGATAACTATAAGGTTGGTGTTTTGTTCCCTTACAGTCTAGGATCTGCTAGGGATTAGGCTAAGAGTATATATTGTTCATCGTCTGTCGTCAGTGTGAATAATATTGCTTTTTCATCATTTTCTTACTGCAATATGAAGGAGTTCGGCCATGTGTATTCTTGACCTTCCAAATATCTGGAAGCAGTCTTACAATAAGTTAACCAGACAACTTTCTGGTCAGCTGATCTGACTGGTTTGATGTTGTGTAATCGGAGCGTGGTGGCCGAGCTGGCTAAGGTGCCAGGGTTGTGATCCAGCAAGCTTGAGTTCCCGGGATCGAGCCCAGCTGTGACCGGGTGTAAATACCTTGGAGTCAACTTTGTGTGCAGACTCTTTCAGTGTTGTCACTGTTGTACAGTACACAAACCTGTGCACTTAAAAGAACCCACAAATCTGTTGGTAAATGGTCAGATGGTGGCCACATGAACACATCCAAACACCTCGTTGCGGGTACAGCACCGTGCATTAAACTTGGACAAAGTACTGTGACTATGTGTCCCAGTCCACCCAGCTGTGAATGGGTACCTTGTTATGATAGGGGTCTTGGGTCCAAGTGAGGGTTCCGGTGAAACCCTTTATCTAACTGGCGTGCTGGTCTGCTTGGGGGAATTAACTCAGCAAAGAGTCCGAAGTCACAAGAAGCTAATCACAATTTTATTTACAAGATTGGAATAACATGGGGTGGCCTCTGGGCTGAGGGCTAGAGCTGACCTGTGTTGGGAGTCTAAACCCTACTGACAAAAATTTGGTTTTCAAACTATTTATCTACAATTAAAACAATAAAGAGATTACGATTGGTTGACTGAAAAAATGGGTGTGCCCTACATTAACCAATGAAATACAGAATATACAAAATGGGTGTGCCCTACATTAACCAATGAAATACAGAATATACAAAATGGGGTGTGCCCTACATTAACCAATGAAATACAGAATATACAAAATGGGGTGTGTCCTACATTAACCAATGAAATACAGAATATACAAAATGGGGTGTGCCCTACATTAACCAATGAAATACAGAATATACAAAATGGGGTGTGTCCTACATTAACCAATGAAATACAGAATATACAAAATGGGGTGTGTCCTACATTAACCAATGAAATACAAAATGGGTTGTGCCCTAGAATATACAAAATGGGTGTGTGTCCTACATTAACCAATGAAATACAGAATATACAAAATGGGTGTGTGCCCTACATTAACCAATGAAATACAGAATATACAAAATGGGTGTGTCCCCCTACATTAACCAATGAAATACAGAATATACAAAATGGGGTGTGCCCTACATTAACCAATGAAATACAGAATATACAAAATGGGGTGTGTCCTACATTAACCAATGAAATACAGAATATACAAAATGGGGTGTGCCCTACATTAACCAATGAAATACAGAATATACAAAATGGGTGTGTCCTACATTAACCAATGAAATACAGAATATACAAAATGGGGTGTGTCCTACATTAACCAATGAAATACAGAATATACAAGATGGGTGTGTGTCCTACATTAACCAATGAAATACAGAATATACAAAATGGGTGTGTGCCCTACATTAACCAATGAAATACAGAATATACAAAATGGGGTGTGTGCCCTACATTAACCAATGAAATACAGAATATACAAAATGGGGTGTGCCCTACATTAACCAATGAAATACAGAATATACAAGATGGGTGTGTGTGCCTACATTAACCAATGAAATACAGAATATACAAAGATGGGTGTGTGTCCCTACATTAACCAATGAAATACAGAATATACAAAATGGGTGTGTACATTAACCCTACATTAACCAATGAAATACAGAATATACAAAATGGGTGTGTGCCCTACATTAACCAATGAAATACAGAATATACAAAATGGGGTGTGCCCTACATTAACCAATGAAATACAGAATATACTAAATGGGGTGTGCCCTACATTAACCAATGAGATACAGAATATACAAGATGGGGTGTGCCCTACATTAACCAATGAAATACAGAATATACAAAATGGGGGTGTGCCCTACATTAACCAATGAAATACAGAATATACAAAATGGGGGTTGTGCCCTACATTAACCAATGAAATACAGAATATACAAAATGGGGTGTGTCCTACATTAACCAATGAAATACAGAATATACAAAATGGGGGTGTGTCCTACATTAACCAATGAAATACAGAATATACAAGATGGGGTGTGTCCTACAGAAACAACTTCAATGACCAGACAGGGGGGGTACTTAATCCTGTTAATCCTATTTCAACCGGCACTAATCTCGTTGGCACTGTTACTGGATGCTTGGATGCTTACCCTTGGCTAGATCTTAACGAGCCTACTTTGATGTGTCAATTATAGGAGCTTGGAACACAATAGATGCGTTTATTCTGGGCCATGTCTTAATGACCCTAAATTGGTGTTTGTTTAAAGTTATTGAAATATAGATGTTAGAGTTGTGACGATTAATCGATACGCAAATAATCGCGATTCTAGAGCTGCACGATACGATATATCGATGCGATTCTCGTGTATCAATTCAATACGATACGTATAAACCTAAAAGGTAACCCTAAAACTTTACCTGAAAAAATGTAGCCAATAAATTCAAAATGATAAACAAGTCGTCAGCGACATGGGGCCGGCCATGTTCGAAGTTGCTATGCAGCGCCAACTCTCACGGTATTAACAAGCCAAGAAAATGGCGATGGTGTGGAAGCTGTGACTGAGCTGTCACCTTCAGACAAGTGTGGAAACACTTCCTTATTTCTAAAGACAAAGGTAAAGTGTACTGTTCGCTGTGTGGGACAATTTCTGGCTATAATGCCAACACGACAAATATGCTTACACATTTGAAGAATCACCATCCGAACATCGCAACAGATGGCGATCAAAGGCACAAGACCTGCTGACAACTGAGTCGTGAACTAACAAGTGATACGTGATACGCATCGTATCGCATGTATCGGACTACTAGTATCGTGATACGTATGGTATCGTGGCATAGGCGTATCGTCACAACTCTAATAGATGATGACATGTTTACTTTATCAAAACAGTTTATTAATCCGTCTAGACATAACTTTGTCTTACTGAAAGGTTTGTCTAACAGCTTGAGTCCTTGATACCTTAGGCTAGGATTTTATCTTGAACATCTATGAAATTGTGCAGCCGTAATTTACACCTTTTTCAATAGTAGGTTTGTGAGATGAGTTTTGCTACTTTTGACTGGAGTCTTCCTCTAAGCTATTACTGATACATGATGAAGCTAATATTCTATATTAATATTTTCCTAATATCTGAATCCTAATATATCGCTTGTACTGGTTATAATTAATAATGAATTTTGTATGAATAATTATTCCATGATAACCTCGTAAGGATGGGAAAGCCACATTAACTCTGTACGTCCAGTGTCTGCAAGAGTTGTATGTTCCCCAGGGAGTTGAGATGGATAATACGATGTGCCGTTTGAGATTGACATCTAATGATTGAGACAAAAACAACTTGTGAAGCGCCTTAGAGTTATCTAGAAGTAGTTCAAATAGGGTGCTATAGAAATGTGGCATATAATATACTAAGCAGCAAAAGAAACGTTAGTTTGGAATTTTCATTGAATGTTTTGATTGTATATTTTTGACAACATCAACTTTACCTGAGCAAAGACATTCCTTCCCAAACTCAGAATTGAACTCAGGAAATGGTCTCCATGATGCAACCTGACCTCGGAGATGGTATGGTGTTCTCCATGTTTTTCATGCAACTCATGCTGCACGTGCTGTTCACAAGGACCAGCCCTGTAAAATGCACCCCCAACCTGGTTGAAACATTCACATTACAACATCAGCAGGATGCCACGACTCATGACAGCTCAGAGGAACCAGGCGCTAGGAAGACTTGAAGCTGGCCACACTCCACAAGCTGTTGCCAATCACTGCCAGGTCAAAGTTGGGACCATCTACAGGCTGCAGCAACGTTTCTGGGCCACCAACACCACAAATGATCACCCCCCTACTGGCAGACCAAGGGTTACCTCAAGATGACAAGACCATGTTGTGCGACAGCATGTACAGAATCCCCTTCATGCAGGCAGCCGAAACAGCACGCCAGACAGTGGGAACACACGGAAGACCAATCAGTACCGATACAGTACACCGAAGTCTTAACAGCGGGAACCTCCATTGCCGTAGACCTTACCATGGGCCTATCCTCACCCCTCGTCATCGGGGTGAACGTCTACAGTTTGCCCTGCAACACCAAAACTGGTGATACAGGCAATGGAGAACTGTTCTGTTCACAGATCAGAGTCAGTACTGCGTATCAACTGCAGATGGCAGAACAAGAGTATGGCGATGACGTGTTTTCAGCGTTACTCAGACCAAAGAGACTCATGGGGAGGTGCAATCATCATGGTATGGGGTGGATAGGCCTGAACCAGAGAGTGGGTCCTGTGGTGTTCCAGAACCTTGGTCCAGGGGGGAGGAGGCGGCATCACAGTGGTGCGCTACATTGACCAAGCTCTCAGACCGCACACCATACCACATTTTGCACGTCACCGGAACAACATTTTGCAGCATGATAACGCCTGGGCCCATACTGCTAGAGCTACACGGGACTTCCTACAGCAGAACGGTGTCAACATTATGCAGTGGCCAGCCCTTTAAACCTAATTGAACATCTTTTTGATGAAATTCAGAGGAGACTGAATAATGTCATACCAAGGCCGAACACAGCCGATATATTGTGCCAGGCTTTTCTGAGAGTGTGATTTCAGGTGCCAGTTGGCTTCATCAATCGATTGGGGCACTCGATTGCTGCAGTTATTGCCGCCGTAGTCGTCACAGTAGATACTAAGTTATTCATTGATATGTCAAGATATTGTACACACAAAAAAGTTTTTGATGCACTTATTATGTCAATTTCTGTAATGATTTGATTACAGCGCCTATCTAGTTTTGAATTCATACTGATGGGTTTTTTTTGCTGCTGAGTATATAATAATCATGTCTGAATTGAAATGTTGTGTCATGCTGAGAGTTCATCTTTCTGATGTAAGTCTGATGCTATTACACACTGGAGGCAGGAAACATTCTACAGACATGGACATTTGCTCAGGGATCAGTAATTGTATGGGAATGTGTTTCAGTGAATTGTAAACCAACTTGATGACAGTGCAGGGTAACCTCAACTCATCTGGGTATCAGCACGATATCATGGAGACAGCAGTTACCTCCCATTTCACTAGTGTACATTGGCCACCAGACATGTCTTCGTAGATGATTATGTTTGCCCTCACAGATCATGTGCTGTTCTGGAATTCGTTTGTCAGAATCCATTCTTTGCGTAGCAACAAGTTCAGACTTTATAATCAAATACACCTGTGGATAAGTGTAGGCTGTCACCTTTGATATAAAGAATGGTCAGAATGGGCTAGAATAACTCATCTCAACATCTCAAGTTAACAAGAACAGCATCTGATTTGCAGAATGGTGAGGTATATTCATGTGCAGGATGGTTACACCAAGTATTGATGATAACTGCGTCTCTGGTTGTACTAACTTTGGTTTAAAATGCTCTTGATATAGACTGGTGAGAACCAGTTCAGTATGGTTTTGGTGATGATAGTAACTTATGCTTTGTTTTTTGTAAATACAACATCTTGCAGCGTAATGGCAGCAATATAGAGTAAATGTCATTGATTCTGCATGATGGATGACTGGTAAACTCAAATAGTTACTATCTCAAATGCATTTGGCAATAGACATCAGGTTAATTGATTAGCTCATGGAAATTTTGGTGGTCCTTGATACTTTTCCAGGTGTATGTGTGCTAAATCCTGCCATGTAGTTATCAGTGACACCAATCTGTGACCAGGTGCTCATCTACAACGGACAACTGGACATCATAATTGCTGTTCCACTGACAGAGGCTTGGCTCCAGACTGTCCCATGGAAAGGTCTTGAAGAATACAAGAAGGCACCAAAACTCATCTGGAAGGTTAACCCCAATGATACAGAAGTGGCAGGATATGTGCGACAAGTGGGGAACTTTTATCAGGTACTACACTTCACAATATGTTCACAATTATCACTTGGTATTATTAGGTAGAGTCATATATGATTCAGTCTCTCATGTAATCTGTCTGCGGTTCATCCTCCAATCCAGTCTGTCTGTGGTTCATCCTCCCATCCAATGTGTCTGTTCATCTTCCCGTCCAGTCTGTCTGTGGTTCATCCTCCCATCCCATCTGTCTGTGGTTCATCCTCCCATCCAATGTGTCTGTTCATCCTCCCAACCAGTCTGTCTGTGGTTCATCCTCCCATCCAGTCTGTTTGTGGTTCATCCTCCCATCCAGTCTGTCTGTGGTTCATCCTCCCATCCAGTCTGTGTGTGGTTCATCCTCCCATCCAGTCTGTTTGTGGTTCATCCTTCCTTCAAGTCTGTCTGTGGTTCATCCTCCCGTCCAGTCTGTCTGTGGTTCATCCTCCCGTCCAGTCTGTCTGTGGTTCATCCTCCCATCCAGTCTGTCTGTGGTTCATCCTCCCATCCAGTCTGTCTGTGGTTCATCCTCCCGTCCCGTCTGTCTGTGGTTCATCCTCCCTACCTGTCTGTGTGTGGTTCATCCTCCCTACCAATCTATCTGTGGTTCATCCTCCCATCCAGTCTGTGTGTGGTTCACCCCTATCCACTCTTTCTGTGGTTCATCCTCACATCCAATGTGTCTGTTCATCCTCTCATCCAGTCTGTCTGTGGTTCATCCTCCCATCCAGTCTGTCTGTGGTTGATCCTCCCGTCCAGTCTGTCTGTGGTTCATCCTCCCATCCAGTCTGTCTGTGGTTCATCCTTCTGTCCCGTCTGTGTGTGGTTCATCCTCCCATCCAGTCTGTCTGTGGTTCATCCTCCCATCCAGTCTGTCTGTGGTTCATCCTCCCGTCCCGTCTGTGTGTGGTTCATCCTCCCATCCAGTCTGTGTGTGGTTCATCCTCCCATCCAGTCTGTCTGTGGTTCATCCTCCCGTCCAGTCTGTCTGTGGTTCATCCTCCCGTCCAGTCTGTGTGTGGTTCATCCTCCCATCCAGTCTGTCTGTGGTTCATCCTCCCGTCCAGTCTGTGTGTGGTTCATCCTCCCATCCAGTCTGTCTGTGTATCATCCTCCCATCCAGTCTGTCTGTGTATCATCCTCCCATCCAGTCTGTGTGTGGTTCATCCTCCCATCCAGTCTGTCTGTGGTTCATCCTCCAATCCAGTCTGTCTGTGGTTCATCCTCCCATCCAGTCTGTCTGTGGTTCATCCTCCCTACCAGTCTGTCTGTGGTTCATCCTCCCGTCCAGTCTGTCTGTGGTTCATCCTCCCATCCAGTCTGTCTGTGGTTCATCCTCCCATCCAGTCTGTCTGTGGTTCATCCTCCCTACCAGTCTGTGTGTGGTTCATCCTCCCATCCAGTCTGTCTGTGTATCATCCTCCCATCCAGTCTGTCTGTGGTTC
Source organism: Haliotis rubra (assembly GCF_003918875.1). NCBI lineage: Eukaryota > Metazoa > Mollusca > Gastropoda > Lepetellida > Haliotidae > Haliotis > Haliotis rubra. The sequence goes on along the minus strand of NW_025767204.1, from coordinate 54,286 downwards.
ATCCTCCCTACCTGTCTGTGTGTGGTTCATCCTCCCTACCAGTCTGTCTGTGGTTCATCCTCCCGTCCAGTCTGTCTGTGGTTCATCCTCCCATCCCGTCTGTCTGTGGTTCATCCTCCCTACCAGTCTGTGTGTAGTTCATCCTCCCTACCAGTCTGTTTATGGTTCATCCTCCCATCCAGTCTGTCTGTGGTTCATCCTCCCATCCAGTCTGTGTGTGGTTCATCCTCCCGTCCAGTCTGTCTGTGGTTCATCCTCCCATCCAATGTGTCTGTTCATCCTCCCAACCAGTCTGTCTGTGGTTCATCCTCCCATCCAGTCTGTCTGTGGTTCATCCTCCCATCCAGTCTGTCTGTGGTTCATCCTCCCATCCAGTCTGTCTGTGGTTCATCCTCCCGTCCCGTCTGTCTGTGGTTCATCCTCCCTACCTGTCTGTGTGTGGTTCATCCTCCCTACCAATCTATCTGTGTTCATCCTCCCATCCAGTCTGTGTGTGGTTCACCCCTATCCACTCTTTCTGTGGTTCATCCTCCCATCCAGTCTGTCTGTGGTTCATCCTCCCATCCAGTCTGTCTTTGGTTTATCCTCCCGTCCAGTCTGTCTGTGGTTCATCCTCCCGTCCCGTCTGTCTGTGGTTCATCCTCCCGTCCCGTCTGTCTGTGGTTCATCCTCCCATCCAGTCTGTCTGTGGTTCATCCTCCCGTCCCGTCTGTCTGTGGTTCATCCTCCCTACCAGTTTGTGTGTGGTTCATCCTCCCATCCAGTCTGTGTGTGGTTCATCCTCCCATCCAGTCTGTCTGTGGTTCATCCTCCCATCCAGTCTGTTTGTGGTTCATCCTCCCTACCTGTCTGTGTGTGGTTCATCCTCCCTACCAGTCTGTGTGTGGTTCATCCTCCCTACCAGTCTGTGTGTGGTTCATCCTCCCTACCAGTCTGTCTGTGGTTCATCCTCCCATCCAGTCTGTCTGTGGTTCATCCTCCCTACCAGTCTGTCTGTGGTTCATCCTCCCGTCCCGTCTGTTTGTGGTTCATCCTCCCATCCAGTCTGTCTGTGGTTCATCCTCCCATCCCGTCTGTCTGTGGTTCATCCTCCCTACCAGTCTGTCTGTGGTTCATCCTCCCTACCAGTCTGTTTGTGGTTCATCCTCCCGTCCAGTCTGTCTGTGGTTCATCCTCCCATCCAGTCTGTGTGTGGTTCATCCTCCCATCCAGTCTGTCTGTGGTTCATCCTCCCATCCCGTCTGTCTGTGGTTCATCCTCCCATCCAGTCTGTCTGTGGTTCATCCTCCAATCCAGTCTGTCTGTGGTTCATCCTCCCATCCAGTCTGTCTGTGGTTCATCCTCCCATCCCGTCTGTCTGTGGTTCATCCTCCCTACCAGTCTGTCTGTGGTTCATCCTCCCATCCAGTCTGTGTGTGGTTCATGCACCCTACCAGTCTGTCTGTGGTTCATCCTCCCGTCCAGTCTGTCTGTGGTTCATCCTCCCATCCAGTCTGTGTGTGGTTCATCCTCCCTACCAGTCTGTTTGTGGTTCATCCTCCCGTCCAGTCTGTGTGTGGTTCATCCTCCCATCCAGTCTGTCTGTGGTTCATCCTCCCATCCCGTCTGTCTGTGGTTCATCCTCCCATCCAGTCTGTGTGTGGTTCATCCTCCCATCCAGTCTGTCTGTGGTTCATCCTCCGTACCAGTCTGTCTGTGGTTCATCCTCCCTACCAGTCTGTTTGTGGTTCACCCTCCCTACCAGTCTGTCTGTGGTTCATCCTCCCTACCAGTCTGTCTGTGGTTCATCCTCCCGTCCAGTCTGTCTGTGGTTCATCCTCCCATCCCGTCTGTCTGTGGTTCATCCTCCCATCCAGTCTGTTTGTGGTTCATCCTCCCGTCCAGTCTGTCTGTGGTTCATGCTCCCATCCAGTCTGTTTGTGGTTCATCCTCCCATCCAGTCTGTCTGTGGTTCATCCTCCCATCCAGTCTGTCTGTGGTTCATCCTCCCATTCAGTCTGCAATCTGTGTGTGGTTCATCGTCCCATCCAGTTTGTCTGTGGTTCATCCTCCCATTCAGTCTGCAGTCTGTGTGTGGTTCATCGTCCCATCCAGTCTGTCTGTGGTTCATCCTCCTTTCCTCCCTCCCTGATAGTGAGGCAGACACCGATGTGCTACTGGTGATAGTGAGTCAGACACTGATCTACTACTGTGATAGTGAGTCAGACACTGGTGTGCTACTGGTGATAGTGAGTCAGACACTGATGTGCTACTGGTGATAGTGAGTAAAGACACTGATGTACTACTGGTGATAGTGAGTCAGACACTGGTGTGCTACTTGTGATAGTGAGTCAGACACTGATGTGCTACTGGTGATAGTGAGTCAGACACTGGTGTGCTACTGTGATAGTGAGTCAGACACTGATGTGCTACTCTGATGGTGAGTCAGACACTGATGTGCTACTCTGATAGTGAGTCAGACACTGATGTGCTACTGGTGATAGTGAGTCAGACACTGGTGTGCTACTGGTGATAGTGAGTCAGACATTGATGTGCTACTGGTGATAGTGAGTCAGACACTGATGTGCTACTGGTGATAGTGAGTCAGACACTGATGTGCTACTGGTGATAGTGAGTCAGACACTGATGTGCTACTCTGATAGTGAGTCAGACACTGATGTGCTACTCTGATAGTGAGTCAGACACTGATGTGCTACTGGTGATAGTGAGTCAGACACTGGTGTGCTACTGTGATAGTGAGTCAGACACTGATGTGCTACTATAATAGTGAGTCAGACACTGATGTGCTACTGGTGATAGTGAGTCAGACACTGATGTGCTACTGGTGATAGTGAGTCAGACACCGATGTGCTACTGTGATAGTGAGTCAGACACTGATGTGCTACTGGTGATAGTGAGTCAGACACTGATGTGCTACTGGTGATAGTGAGTCAGACACCGATGTGCTACTATAATAGTGAGTCAGACACTGATGTGCTACTGTGATAGTGAGTCAGACACTGATGTGCTACTCTGATAGTGAGTCAGACACTGATGTGCTACTATAATAGTGAGTCAGACACTGATGTGCTACTGGTGATAGTGAGTCAGACACCGATGTGCTACTGTGATAGTGAGTCAGACACTGATGTGCTACTCTGATAGTGAGTCAGACACTGATGTGCTACTGGTGATAGTGAGTCAGACACCGATGTGCTACTATAATAGTGAGTCAGACACTGATGTGCTACTGGTGATAGTGAGTCAGACACTGATGTGCTACTGGTGATAGTGAGTCAGACACCGATGTGCTTTTGGTGATAGTGAGTCAGACACCGATGTGCTACTGTTGCAGGTGATAGTGAGGGGAGCTGGCCATATACTGCCCTATGACCAGCCTGTTCGTGGCTTCGACATGATCCAGAGGTTTATTGAAGGACGCTAGATGAACACAGCAAAACTCCTAAGGTCTTCTCGCTGCTGATGCAACTCCACATTTGTATTTTTATGGTTTAATTATGCATATTATCAGTGTTGATGAAATATCTTTAAGGTCTTTTTGAAGTTATATATCATAATTTGTGTCCATACTTTCAGGGCATATATATTTTGGGAAATATATGTACATATGATATTATTGTTTGTATATTTTGATGACATGAGTAATTTTGGAAATAAAGTTTATTTGTCAATTTTATCATTGTTTAGTGTTTCACAGAGCACACAGATGAAACACGCAAATGATGATGACTGTAGGCAGTCCTTATGGCCTCTCTGTGAAACTACCAACCAGACAACTTCTTCAAACCAGTGTTTGAGGTTCATGTTGAGTACATTATCTAGTCTTGCAATATTTTGCAGCACTTGGAGAAAGTGGGTATGAGGAAGATATAATCTTTGTACATATTTTTTTAGATGATAAATATTGCATACAAACAGACCTACGAGATGAGTAAAGGTAGGTCTCGTCATGACATTATTTTTTTTAACAAAATATAGTTTAATTTTAAGACATTTTCAGCAAATACGCCATCATTTAGTTTACTGATTCCACTGACTTATAGAAGAATGGAGGAAAATAGTATAAATATTTTAATAAAATTTACAGAACCTCATAGATTTGTAAATGCCAATAACAAACCAGTATCCTGTGGTATTGCTGTACACAGTAATGTTTTGTATTGTTTCACTCTGTGCTCTCTTGGAAAAACACTCCAACATGTATTCACAAGGACATGTGCTGTTGATAACTTCTACACTCCACTATGATGTGCCAAGAATGTTGTTATTCCCCGCCACGCGTTTAGCACAAAGCGGGGGATATAGTCTTAAGAACCGTTAACTCCATTCTTTTCATATTTCGTATAAGAAAGGTCCAAGTCATTTTTGGTGACTTTGACCTTCATTTCAAGGTCAAAGGGGACTTTAACCTTTTACATGCATGTTAAGCTATCTCAAGAACCGTTCACTGGATTTTCTTCATATTCAATACAAATCCCTTTATCATGGGAAGACGTTCACATAATTTTCTAGGTCATGCCGACAGTTTGAAGATTTCAGCATGTTGAATTGCATGTTATAGTATGACCAGAAATTATTGAGAATTTTTAGGAATTTGTTTAATTGGATTTCTAGTATAAACAACCTTGACCAGCTATCAAGTGTTTGGTTTCATTCAAGAGAGACAACTCCGTTAATCCTTTTTCATTAATTTGTGAAAAGTTATCCCCATTTGTTTACTTGCTAGCAGACATCAGTGATCCTCAGTATGGATGATTTAGAGAAGAGGAAGTTGATTTTAGAGTATTATAACAAGGACATCAGATCAGCTAAAGTGATTTCAAGTAGAACAGGCATCCCTTTGTCCACTGTTTATCGTGTTTTGAAAAATATTGCAAATGGATATGGCATTGAGCACCAGGGAGGTGCAGGTAGGCCGAGAAAATTGACTGTCGGTGACAGGAGGCGGCTTGGTATTCTTGTTTCTAAGAACAAACGAAGGAGTTTAGAGAACTGAAGGCTGGATATGGTTGATAGAGGGACTGTGGCTGTCTGTAAGGGGACAGTTAGAACTGAGCTGCATGCAAGGGGTTGGCAGAAAAGTCGAGGAATTCCATCACCGATCATGAAACCTGAACAAAAGGAGTGAAGGTTGAACTGGTGCTTACAGCATAGAAATTTTAACTGGGACAATGTGATTTTCTCAGAGGAAAGTTCTGTGTGGCTGTTTCCTAATACACTGAAATTCTGGACCAAACAAACCGAAAAACCTTTGTATCAGCGTCCAAAGTACAGTCCGAAATTTAACGTGTGGGGTGGCATATCTGTGTTAGGGGCAACGCCCCTCTGTGTATTTGAAGGGACTATGAACAGTGAGCGGTACACAGATATTCTCGATGGACATTTACTTCCATCTACTCACTTGTTCTATGGAAATTTTTGGATTTTCCAGCAGGACAACGACCCAAAACATCGTTCAAAGCATTCACAGGCCTGCTTACGGACCCAAAATATAACATTATTAGATTGGCCAAGCTATAGCCCTGACCTAAATCCAATAGAAAATCTTTGGGGACTTATGAAGGAAAGTGTCAATAAGAAAAATCTGACAAATATTGCTGAAAAGAAAGACTGACTGACTGACTGAGTTTGGTTTTACGCCGCTTTTAGCAATATTCCAGCAATATCACGGCGGGGGACACCAGAAATGGGCTTCACTTATTTTACCCATGTGGGGATTCGAACCCGGGTCTTCGGCGTGACGAGCCAACGCTTTAACCACTAGACTACCCCACCGCCCCGCTAGATGAAAGAAGAGGTGGTCCGATATTGGGACAGCATGGAACACGACTTTCTAACTTCTTTGATCAGTAGTATTCCCCGCCGCATTGAAGCCTGCATTGCTGCCCATGGTGACTTGACAAAATACTTCACCTGTCTTTGAATCTGGAGTTATGTTCTGCTAATATTCACATTTAATACGTGAGTAAAGAGTTAAAATTATAGAAAATTTACAATCTGTAAATTCTCAATAATTTCTGGTTGTACTGTAAGATATCGCAAAAAGTATGCACTGGATTTTCTTGATATTTGACACCAAAATTCATCTAGGGAGGGCCCAGGGCCCAGTCAGTTTTGGTGACCTTCACATAATTTTCAGGGTCATGACGACACTTTGAAGATTTCAACATGTTAACCTGAATTGGCAGCAAGATATTTCAAGAACGGTTCATTGGATTTTCTTCATAGACTTTCAAGACTTCCGTTGAATGTTTTTCAATAAGCAAGTCAGTCTTGAAAATATGTGTGTGTTTGAACACCTAAAGAGCAAGATATCAAGAGAGGTTGACTGGTCATGTTTTTGTTGACATTTAACTTAAACTTTCATTACTTTATAATTTTGATTTGATAATTTGTGGCGGGGGATTATGTCACCTTAGTGACACTGCTTGTTGACAATAGCTGTAAACAACAAACACAATACAAAGATGATGACTACTTCAATTCACTATACCACTATTGGGTTCGTGAGAAGGTGGCGCTATGTGAGCTCCGTTAAGGATTGTTCAAGTAAGAAATCATGTAAATAATGAATTCTTGACAAGGCAGCATAGATGTAGATATTATACAGATACACTTGATAACAGAGGATGGGCTCAATATCTACCCATTGGTGATACCCAGAGGTGATGGTGCATCTGTTTACACCGTATATAGATTACGCAAAGAACTTAATTAAGCACCCCCTGTATTTCTGCCATGATTGGTGTTCAACACGTCCGTGATCCCTTTGTTGCACACGACGACCAATCATGTCCCATATATGCTCCAAGGGGTTAAGATCGGGGCTCTGTCAATCGGGAGCTGTGTCAGGGGGTGCCTAATACCATTCCTTGTTTATATATCAGGGGAGACCCAGGATTTGGGAGAAGAGGTGCACATAAATCATGAAGTCCAAAGGTTAGGGGGAAGTGCTCCTCGGGGATTTTTTTCATGGGACAAGACCCCCTTCTGGATCCGCCCCTGTAAATAATTAATTACACCAAGCTCATAGCTTAGCAGCAGTGGCTAGAAATCTACTGCAATGGGACGTTAAAATCATGTTTCTCCCTATCACCAACGATAATGACGTAATGTGAAATAACTTTATTCCCTCTGAAGATCAGAGTCGCATTTTTTTGTTTTAAATATATCCATATACATGTATTTAATGTACATAATTTGAATTGGATAACTAGATCAAACATATTTTTGAAGTGTAACAAAATGAAAATTGAACAATAATGTATTTGCACACTTTCATATTTCACACAATTCTTTCGCTCTAATTCAAAAGCTCTTGGTTTTTCATTACTCCATTATCCAAGTCCACTTTTGATTTGGTTGTCCCGTGCAGTTGGATAACGTTAATCCCTGATGCATTATTAAAGACAAGCAGGTATTTGTTGCCACGTGGAGGAGCGACCGGTCCTACAACAGCAAGGAAGGAGGAGTGAGTGAGTGAATTATGTTTAACAACAAGTCATCAGTACGCCAGCTATATCCAGGGCCGTTGTAATAGCATTATAGGCTCATGGGCAAAACATTACAGTATAGTAGTTATCACAACCTTCCTAGATTATTAGCGTTAGTGACCCGTGAAGATCCGGGTTAGAAGTGGTCCTCATCAACCCATGCTTGTCCTAAGAGGCCACTACTTTGAACCAGGTGGTCAGGCTTGCTGACATGGTTGGCACGTGTCATCGTATCCCAATTGCGTAGATCGATGTTCATGCTGTTGATCACTGGATTGTCTGGTCCAGACTCGATTATTTACAGACCTCCGCCATATAGCTGGACTATTGCTGAGTGCGGTGTTAAACAACAAATCAACCGACCAATCACAAGTCTACAGGAAACGCTCTATGAAAAACGCAAGGTGGTTAAACTTCATTCTTGCAGTATAGGGTGGACCAGAGAGGCTCTCATGTTCAAATCATCGTTGAGTGGATCGGAGTGTCCCACAACACACAAATATTAACATAGGGCCTCAATGTTCGTGCCATCCATTTTGCATAAACCGACACCTGTATGTTTCAAGTTACAAAAGATATTCTGATTGAAACTTAAATGTTGAATGAATGTAATTCAAAAATAGCAAAATGAGTCAGCAATACAACACTCCAAAATATCCCGAATTGTAGATACATGAAGGCATGTCCACGTTTTACCTCTCTGTATCGGAATATCTGGCTGGTGCTGTTGCTGCAGGGAGGTAAAAGAAACTTTCCTTTTTGAAAAGTCAACACAGTTTAGACCCTGCCTGATCTGCCCCGACTTCATGAAGTACCAAATCTGGAAATAGAAGTAAACTTTAATCATATTTTCTGTCAGTGAGATCACCGATTAGCCTTATTTGTGGAGAAGATTGATAAACTAGATACGCGATGTGATTATAGCTCCGACGACTGTAATCCATTACATCACGTGGCAATATCCAGTGATGTAATCCTCCAAAGTTCTTTAAGACTAAAGCATCGTACATATCATCAATATACTCTGCAAATAAAGAAAAGCAAAAGTGGTTTTCAGATGCATAATTTATGTATAATATAAATATTTAATACATCGTTGAGATTTGGCACAAGCCACTGTCCGAGATTCACCATGGCACACAAGGTGTACAATTTGGTGTTTGAGTGCTGGCCACTGGCGCTTACAATCGACTCTAGCGTAAATGGATTTGCCATTATGAAAGCGGAGCTGCACGCTAGATTGCAGTTGTCACACGAAAGACACCGGATCGATTCTCAACAATTTGCTAAGCCCTTTGTTGACTCCCCTAACCATGTAAGTGCGTCAGGGTATACACAGATATATCTGTAACAATCCTTGAAGAACTTACCCGATGTGCTCTATACCAGCATTTCGTCAGGTCCTTGAAGAACTTACCCGATTTGCTCTATTCCAGCATTTCGTCAGGTCCTTGAAGAACTTACCCGATCAGCTCTATACCAGCATTTCGTCAGGTCCTTGAAGAACTTACCCGATCAGCTCTATACCAGCATTTCGTCAGGTCCTTGAAGAACTTACCCGATCAGCTCTATACCAGCATTTCGTCAGGTCCTTGAAGAACTTACCCGATGTGCTCTCTACAAGCATTTCGTCAGGTCGTTGAGGAACTTACCCGATGTGCTCTATACCAGCATTTCGTCAGGTCCTTGAAGAACTTACCCGATGTGCTCTATACCAGCATTTCGTCAGGTCCTTGAAGAACTTACCCGATCTGCTCTATACCAGCATTTCGTCAGGTCCTTGAAGAACGTACCCGATCAGCTCTATACCAGCATTTCGTCAGGTCCTTGAAGAACTTACCCGATGTGCTCTCTACAAGCATTTCTTCAGGTCGTTGAGGAACTTACCCGATGTGCTCTATACCAGCATTTCGTCAGGTCCTTGACGAACTTACCCGATCTGCTCTATACCAGCATTTCGTCAGGTCCTTGAAGAACGTACCCGATCAGCTCTATACCAGCATTTCGTCAGGTCCTTGAAGAACTTACCCGATCTGCTCTATACCAGCATTTCGCCAGGTCCTTGAAGAACTTACCCGATTTGCTCTATACCAGCATTTCGCCAAGAACCAGCCTTCTAAACAACGGTTCTTTAGGACCAGATCTATTTTTAACTGAAACACAATAACAATTTTTTATGAGATAAGATATATATTACAGTCAAATTGTGCAGGGAGGTGGAATTAAGACCTATGCGGGGTGTGGTCCTCAACAGTGCAGCATAGGGTGCGCGGTTTATACCAGAATGGTGAGCAGCGTTTTTGAAAACAAATTTGAAGCCAGTCCCTAATTTAATTAGATTAGAGTTAAGAAATCAAAGTTGAAGCCAGTCCCTAATCCCATCAGATTAGAGTTAAGTAAACAAATTTGAAGCCAATTAAGCAAACAGACAAGAAGTCATGAAAAAGGCTCGAAAGAAGCGACTGAATTACACAATCTGACTAAACAGCTTAGTTATTTTGTGTAACAACATTCAGTATATTGCAGTGATTTCATGAAATGACTGATTTCACAATCTGACTGTAACATATAGTTAACAAATAGTTAAAACTGCTATAAACTAAAGAAAATGCCATTGGACTCCTAGGCAATATCTATAAGACCCAGGATTCAGGCACTGGACGCCGTAAAACTTAAAACATCAGTGGTAAACAAAATTGAATTGAGTATATTTAAATCCTCATTTTGACGTCTTGTTTGTTTAGTTTGTTCTTTCAACTGTATGGTGGCGGTCTGTAAATAACCGAGTATGGACCAGTATGATCAGCAGCAAGCGCATCGATGTACGCAGCATGGATACAATGACATTTGTCACCCATGTCAGCGAGCCTGACCACCCGATCCCGTTTGTCGTCTCTTACGACAAGCATTGGTTGGTGAAGACCTCAGTTACGTATCCAGCTGCCGCAAAAGTAGAGGATTCGCAGTCACTCTCTGAGGGTAACCTCATCTGTTCAGACTTTACATGCTACACTTTCTGTCAAATAATATGTCTTACCATTCCTTTTTTAGAGGCATACTTTGGATTCAAACCACGTGGATAGATATTCTTCATATACCAGTCAAAACTCTTACAATTAAGTTTCTTCTTGAGTTGCAACCTCTCTCGTATATCTCCTACATCAATTTGCTGCAATAAAAGGAGTGAGTGAGTCGGATGGGTTTCACGCTGATATGAATAGTTTCACGTATTACGCAGGGTGTAGGAAATCTGGCCATGACAGTTGCATGGCACTCTTTTTTCCACGAGACTGTGTGTCACACACTGTATTCATGAGGGGAATCTTGCCATGCCAGTAGCGTGGCACTTTATGTTCCACGAGACTGTGTGTCATACACTGTATTCATGATAGTGGAGCGGCTAAGATAAATTTTTCATAAGAATTGTGCATTTGATGATAAAAGCACCAAAATTGGTCATCATATAAAAGAACATTTCCGAAATACTTTCAGGTATGGAGGCACCTCAAATTTTGTATTTTGTGCGCATGCGCAGTATATAAACTTTGACATACTATTTTCAGCGTTTCCCCTTCGATCTTTAGTATTGCGTTTCATAACACACCTATAATTTTCATAAATAGTGATTTACAGGTTCATGAAAAGACAAGAAATACATAATTTTAGAATAATACAAAACATTTTGAAACAATTAACACTCCCTCTTCCAAAAATGGCGGCTAGCAGACAGTTTTCTGGACTATTGAACTCTTTGAGAAAATGTGTGCATGATTTATCTGATTACAATTGACTGAAAATGAGCATAATAAATGACAAAAGAATAAAAAACACAATAAACAAAAGTCTTGGATATGTTTAACAATCAATATCTATGTGATTATTCCCCAACTTCATGGCTCAAGGGCAAACAAGGGACATACTTCACATTGTCTTTCGCAAGGGAGCATTCATATTTTCCGGTACAAATCATACTTAATTGGTTTTTTTGTTTAATGGTAAATATCAATTGATTAAGTGCAAACACTTATCCTGACTCATGCTAATTGCTGATCTCATCTCATTTGCGCATAGTAGTGGAAAATCAACCGCTTGTCTTCCCCTTCAATAGAAAAAAACACATCTCACCCCAACACATTCCAAGCTGCGTATGTGCAGTGGATGCACGTTACCAAGCCTGTGACTCTTCATTCTCCCATATTAGTGCCAACAGGGTCAGACTCACATCAAAAAGGGCCAACATCAATCTACGATGATAAAAAATAACTGCTAACTTGGATTGCGGTCGGGTTACCCATAGCTTCCCCATCGAAGGATCGTCCTCCACCTTACCACCAACTGGATCAACTTCAAGAACCAATTTAGCTACCCGAATGCAGGGTCTTCCCGGCTTGATCAGCTTGATACTATTATCAGACGAGTCTTCCTGGGCCTCGCCATGTCCAGATCCACCAACAAGGCGACGATATCACACTTCAAAGATCCACAGTCCGACAAAGAACATATACTTTTGTCCATGGTCACCCAGCAGAAGTACCAAGAGTCTGTCTCCGTCCAGATATGCTCAGCATCGGCGGGACTCACCTTACTACGTAGACAAGGCAGTATTGGCCAAAGTGGGACCTTCTGGAAGACACATTCATCTTAAAAATCTTAAGGAATCTATATGCCATCCCAGTGAACACAACGCCACCGCTCCACTCTATCTTCCGCAGATACATTACGTAGAAACCCTACATTCCAAACTCACAGATGCGATAGAGTCACTTCTATCCAAAGAAGCAATAGAAGTTATACCTTAAGAGGCACTCGACCCAGGGTTCTGCTCCCCAATTTTCTTGGTTCCCAAGAACAATTGATGAGAAAAGTCCAGATTAAGAAGTTCAATAATGATTACTTATTGAAGACAGAGAAGTTCAGAATTCTCCACCTTCTACAGCTGAAGCAGATGATAAGACAGAACAACTTTCTGCAAAGCACAGATATAAGGGATGCCTATCTGCATATGCCAATCCAACCAGGGTCCAGGAAGTATCTACGATTCCTGTTCAACCATAAAAAATACCAATGGAGGGTTCTACAGTTTGGCAATTTCATAGCCCGTGCTTATTCACATGCGTAACCAAGCCTATCGTGAGCTTCCTGCACAACAGGGTAATTTGATGCACCTTCTGTCTAGACACCGGCATTAAAGCACTTCAACAAGCAGTTATACTCAAACGTCAGTTGAATTACACCCTACGATTGCTGCCCAACGTCACCCCAATGACTCATGAAGAGTGACAGACTGCAACCATGACCCATCCAGAGGTTTCTAGCCTGACTGCTGGTTCGACAGGACTTCAGACCACAACTTCCACATCACCTACTACAGTATCACCAAAGGTGGGCGATGAAATCAAAGGTCTGCACAAGAACCTTCTGGGCGAGCCAAGCTTCAACCTGCATCTGTATGTAGATGCGTCTCTACAGGGTTGGGGAGCACGCCAAGACACAGATGTAACCCCAGGCCTGTGGTCTCCAGAAGAGAAGCTACTTCACATCAATCACTGAGGTTAGGCAGTTATCCGAGCCATTAGCCACTGGGCCCCTCGACTGTCTAATCAGTCATTTATCACCAGGACAGCTAACTCATCCAGCTAGCAGGCAATCCGGTTCTAAAACTTCAAGATTGGTCAAACCTTCTCACTTATCCTCACATGAGGTAGAAGCATCAGAACCCGAGTGTCTTCGATCTGCACGCATGGAGCATATCAAGAAGAACTTGACCAGGCGCGGCTATTCCAGCACAGCAGAAGTCTCCCGGTCTCTATGCAGATCTACCAGAAGCCTGTATGATGATATGTGGAAGAGTCTTGACCAATTTGACAGACGTAAGGGGATTCCAGCAGTTATATAACCTCAGAACCTCAAAGAATCTCAAGACTGATGCTGCTTTGGGTGAATGCTGTAGACATGGTCTGTTTATTGATGATCATAAACGATGTATTACATTTTGGTTAAAATCGTTAGCAATGCCAACTGTTAGATATCCAAAACAATGTTATTTATTATGTAAATCATTAGATGAATGTAATCGTATAACTCGGGCATCAAAGGTTAAACACTTACTATTTAGTTATGGCTTTGGTTTAGTGTGGATCACGCATGAAGTGGGTGATAAAAACATGTTTCTTAATACTTTTGTACAAAGACTTAAAGACCGCAAACAAAATTGGTACTCTAAATTTTGTGATTCAAGTAAATTATGTAATTATAAAGAATACAAATCTCTTTTGTCAATTTAATATTATTTGTGTGCTATCCCAGAAAGAGAATACAGAAGACTTTTATGTTTATTACGAATGTGTGAGCTCCCTTTAATGGTTAATATTGGCAGACGGTGTGGCATTCCCCGCAGTAATAGAATATGTACATTTTGTGCGTTAGGTTGTGTAGAAGATGAATATCACTTCCTTCTAAAATGTCCATTGTATGACTATCTCAGATCAAAATATATACCAAGATATTATTGTAATTCACGATGTTTAAGTTTAAAAGTCTTTTAACATGTACATGTAATGAGATAAATATTTTGTTAAATGTTGCAAAGTTTATTAAGGAAGCTCTATTTCTCAGAAATTCCCATCTGTCATTGTAATGATTATTTTTGTATTATGTTGTACATGGGCCGTTGGCCTTTATACCGAATAAAAGAATTGAATTGAATCAGCTCTGTCATCACCATGGTGAAGGCTCCAAACTCACTCAGATGTCAGAGTTCCACTCTATAGACGTCAGTGTCACCAGATTTGAT